>NC_064599.1:10630000-10930000 GCF_943734845.2 Anopheles funestus
AACCACCGACACGGACGGAAACAAGGCCATCGGATGACGGTGGCTAACCAAGTCCGCAACACCGTAACACACCCAAAGCCCACGTCCAGCTGCCATGTTAAAACAATTCCAACCCCCCAAATGCTCGTTCGAGGCTCGTTCAAATTGACCTCAAAATGGAGGATTGGGTGGTGAGAAAAAAAAGGCACAACTTCGGAAAAAAGCCTTTCACTGATGCCAAACATGCATCAAAAAGCTGGACGATATTTAACTTTTCCTCCCTTCTCGCCTACACAAATTTCACATCTAAATGCTTGTTCTCTAATATTTCTGTTATCTCCGTGCCGTTTTTTCGTCCCCGCCAGGTTGTGATGACACTCGTATCAATACCGCTAATGGATAGGACCGGTCGACGAACGCTGCATTTGTATGGATTAGGTGGAATGTTTATATTCTCAATATTCATAACAATATCGTTTTTAATAAAGGCAAGTACAACACGTCACAATTACTTCCAAAATTCAACCATCCAGCCATCATGGTGGGAGTTTGTTTTGAAGCGAAAGCACATGAGCGTAAAAGCCCTTAAAGTGCGCACTTCAAAGCTACACTCCAATATAATCATAAAAATATACACCATATGGCGCAAATAAAACGTTTAGTGATGAATATTTGCAAATGAAATTCCATAAACATAAACACACAGTCAAAATGCAACCATTCAACACTAAACGTTTAAATATTTTATAGCAAATAAATAGAAATGCGTGCTCGTTTTTTTTTTCTTTCTTTCTGTTCCGTTTTTGGTTCGGGGTTTTTAAAGTCGAAATGAAACAAAACATAAAAAAAACGGGCACGCATCCTGTTATTTAAACCCACAATCACAAAACTGCGAATGCGATAATCCGTTCCCATTTACGTTTTACGTTCTTATTGCTATGGACTCTTTTTTATTCCATGTTTGTTGTCCCTACTTCTTGTTGTTGTTCTATCCATAATATCTCGCTCTCTTTCTCTTGATGTTTGGATTGATTGATTGTTTTATAATTGCGATTGTTTTTCTTTTCTTTCCCTGCTAGTGATCCCTTTCTCTCTTTTCACTCTCTCTCTTTCTCTGTTGTTGATTTCGTACGTGCGATTTACTCCACCTTTTTGGTTGTTTGTTTGTTTACTTTTGATACAACATATTCCCTCTTATGCGTTCTTTTAACTGGAGTTTTCATTTGTTTGTAGGTGTTTTTTAAGTAATTATTTGATAGTTGTTGAATTAAATTATTATCTCTTTTCCATTTTGATCTACTTTGATTGTTGCTTGTGCATTTTGTTTTTTTCCTCCCCGTTTTTTGATAGGGTTGTTTTAAGCTTTGGAATGCTTTCGATATGTTTACTCTTTCCTGAGCTCGTCGCATGCAAGTCTTTTCTCTCCATTTAGACGCTGTTTTATAGGGCGATTGTTTATTTTATCTCATCTACTTTTACCTACTTATATTGCTTCTTTTAGCGAACTACTTATTCATTAAGAAATATAATTTACAAATTTCTTGTTTTTTCTATAACAATTTTATTAATATTCCATTCAAACTTACGGTAAGCGGTTGAGCGTTTGCTTGACAAAAACAATTTCGTAAAAAAAATGCAAATTAAACCGCACACCATGCTCTGGCTGTAACCGCAACACTTTACCGGTGGTTTTTGTGGGCAAAGTTTCACAACCCGGAATAACTTTCCCAAAACATGGCCTTCCAAAATATTGCGTCTGGTTGGCATACTGGTAAGCCAGTGTCCAATTGCTGCAGTGATTGTGACACAAACCGAGTGCGTTTTTGTCGCATTTTGTATAAAGAATGAGAGAGAGATAAAGAAAGAGAGAAACAAAAAGTTTCTTCATTCACATTGTCCATTTCACCATTTTTTTTTCAATATCCAGAAGCAAAACAGCAACATACATTCCTTATGGACAATTTGTTCAAACTTCCTCGCAGCAGGAGTCGGTTGCAAGTGTTGCACATGTGTGGTCACGTTTTTCATTAGACTTTAATTAAAGAACTTGCACTGAACTTGCTGTGTGAGGTTGCCCATATATCTGAGGGTTTTTTTGTGTTTGTGTTTGTGACACTACACTAAAACCCTTGTTGCTGTCATTACTTCGCACGAAGCGAGAAACCACCGAATGGTAACCAACTGGTTACTCACAACAACGCGTTTTTGGGGAGGTTTCGTGCATGGAAAACATTCACAGTCAAAGTCGAACGGTAGGCATTAGGCACAAACAAACACCCAAACGGACCTGCCCAGCGGGTGGCCCACCTACTCTCTAGTGGTGAAGTTCCTGTTGCATGTTTTTCCGGTCGACTTGACATGGGGTTCGCATGTCGCATATCGGCCAACACCTTCCCGGTGGTGGTGGTGGGAGAGATACAAGTTATCATTATTGTTGGCCAACATCGTTTGGCACGATGGGTGGCATGGTTGGAAACGAGTGTAGCAAGGCTCGATTAAAAACGAATCACGCCTAACCTCAAGGACTATTCAACGAGGCGCTAGTGCCCGGTGGAAAATGAAAAACTGTCCTCTTTCTGTTGTGTAATTTGCCTCCTGCCTTTGTGTGTGTTTTTGTACTATACTGTAAGGTTTACAAACGGTCAAGAAGGTGATAGTAAAACCAAAACTAATCACCATGGTGCGAAGGAAAAACTTTTCCTCCCAGTAGCTCGGAAACCGATTACGGCGGAAAACACACACTGGGACACATTATTACTGTGCCCGTTTTATCCGATTGTGCCCTTTTGTTTCCGAGGTTAAACAGGAGAATTGTGGTGGAAGAGTTGTGGAGGAAGTATTCCAGTATTTCGATTGGAAACAAGTTTGCAGGTGCTGGTTCGAAACAGAGAGCTGTCTTATTGGTGGAAAATGTATTCTGTCCGATACACACAAGCCAAACGTGCGAGAAGGAGGACACAAAAATCCAATCACACTCGATGGTGTAAAATTCTTTTTTCATTTAAAAATATATATTCACAAAAAAATTGGAGCGAAAACCCCCAACGTAATACGCTGTAACTGTGGGATTTTCCTTTTTTTTCTTGCCCACATTGACCTCCATCCGGTGCCACAAATATTTGCCATAATGAAGTGAATGTAATTTAGTTGTATATATGTGTGTTTGTGTGTGCGATTTTTTTTCCTTCTTGTGCTAAATACCACCTGCTCAGCCACCCTCAAACACTCGAAAAGCGCAACTCCATTGACCACCATGGGCAGTTGGCGTGTAAACCGAGCGTAAGAAGTCTCACCTGTGTGCGTGTGTGAGGGGTTTCCACCCCATCAAAAATGCCCTGGATGTGTGTGTTAAAAAGCACCCTTCGCCATCCGCTTTCCCCTTCCGAAGTAGGGACAAGAAAATTACGTTCGCACGTCGGGAAAATCGGGCAGGTGTTTAGGGAAAAACATTGGGGATGGAATCACCGGGTTCCGCACTGTAGTTCCGGCCAACTTCGGATGGTGCTATTTTTCGTGTTAATGACATCCATTAGCGTTAACTACAGGCGGCGCCGAACCAAAAACACACACACACACATTGGGAAAGTTTCAATGGCCACGGTTCACTTGTTTCGAAGGAGAATGGTTGGAAAACCGTCCGGAGAAGGGAAGGCATAAACTGCGTGTAGCCAATTGCTGCCATTCTGGCCACCCTTATTTACTTCACCCTTGATGCCTGTGTCCATATCGCGCATGGGTTCCCGTTTTTTTTTCGACTCGGCCGATTCGCTCGCTCGCTAATGTTTTGATTTTTCTCCCACCACCGGAAAAGCGGACAAAAGGAAAGTCTAAGTGTTGTTTGGAGATATGTTTGTTGCGTTCTTACAGCCCTTTTTTTCCTTTTCCAACATTACACGGAAACAACTCGCTAGGGGGAAGCTACTACTGCCAAGGTCAATGTTTCCTGTTTTTCCACCCGTGCTTCTTCTTCTTTTAGAGGGTGGATTCTGGTGGATACTTAACGTTTCCGTTTGCGCTTTTCTCACGACCTTTGGTACGCAACGTTTCTAGTGTTTATTTATTAACTATACACACACACAGAAGCGCGCGTTGTATTGAATTTGTTCACCGAAAGAAAAGGGCGAAAAAAGAGCGATTGGTAGAAGTACCTCTCGATCATAATTATGTTACTTAAGTAATCGGAGTTAAGGAACTGTTTTCAATTAGTTTGGTGGGAAAATTTCTTCTTGCTTTGTGTTTTTTATAGCTTGCGAACAAATTTTCCCTACTAACATAATATGCTTGAATTTGTGTAACAAGCGATAGAGAACATCAAATTTGCAAAATAAATTTCTCATCTTTGATGAATTCAAACACTCCCTATTTCCACCTTCTTGGAACACATTTTTGCAATTATATAGAATTGTTACCTTTTACCCTTTTCCTTCGATTACTTGCTCATAATCGAGCATCTCCGATCGACCCTTTATTTTTATTTGGAGTTGCCCTTTTTACTACATTTAACCACCATTGCGCGTGTTAGATTTTGCACGCATAAAACCGGTGCCTAGAAAACCGGAATTCGTTGTTTTTTTTTCGTTTCTATGCTCGGGATCATGCAGCTGCCTAATCCTTTCCATGGAGGTCAAGACAATTTCGGTTGTTTGAATCCTTTCTCCGAAGGATCGGTCTTGTTTATTTGTTTGACTTTTTTCCCCCTCACATTTTATTGAGAAGTTCGATCGCTGCCTTCCGGAAAATGTTATTATTTTACCTTTTTTTTAACTTTCTATTTGTTGCCTTGCCTTCTTCTAACAAGGGAGGGTAAATACGGGTAGGAAAACAAAAGACACGACTTGTGCTTGCATTGTAATGATGGTGTAATTACATCACCAGTCAATAAACAATTTCAAACAAAAGCGAACAACTAGCTATCGTTCGTTTTTGCGACCTGCCAGAACAATGCGCCAATGGTTTTGCCTTCAAAATCCCGATCGGACAGGATCGTTCCAGGTATATTGGGGTATTCAATTTCGCATCGCGCACACGAAACAATTCCGCCCCCTGCGGAAAGGAACAACTTTTCATGTAGTTTTCGGAAAAACTTTTCCGAGTGAGAAGGGGAGAGTTCAGCGGATTAGGTTTCCCGCGCGCGTCTTGCAAAGGATGCATTCCGTTAAAGGATGCAGCTGTGGAAGCATTTCTTCATTGCCGACGACGCTCCCAATCTAAAGTCGCTCCGTCATCCGATGGTGATTTGTTGTGTTGTTTTGGTGCTTTTTTCTTGTTTTATTTTCTTCACCACTTTCGGTAAGCTTTAATTACGCGACGAAAGCAGAAATCCTGCAAGCTGCTGGTCTCTCTCTGTGTGTTGTGTGGGCTTTTTTGTTCCGTTTTTCTTCATTACCAACTTCTAACGGAACCGCGCGGAAAAAGGGGCGAAAAAACAACAACCAAACAATGCGCAAACCTTACCATTCCATTGTCTTAGCTGATTTTCCTCGAGCGCAAAAGTTTCGACTATTTTCAACTAGCGGAACTTAAAGGGAAAGCGGAGTGGCATGGCAGTGCAGCTGAAGGTGATGGATTTCCACGAACTATGACAGCAGAAACACGACACTGCTTTCTTTGGTTTTTGCGGCAACCACGAGGTATGGCATGGCCACGAGCGTTGGTGTGCATCGAGACGGGATGAAATTGTAGAGAACGAAGGCGAATTATTATTACCCCATTAAAGCACTGAACTGCTCGGAACGATTATCGTAATGGACTGACGTTACCGTAGTGTAAGAAAGAAGAGGGAGAGAAAGAGAGAGAGAGAGAGAATCTACCCACTAGAGAGCTGTGTTTGCAAGGAATGTAATGCACCACCCGGCACACGGCCACGGTGGAGTGGGGCCCACGATGATCAAGCTTGCTTGTAAGACGCTCTGCAAAAGGCGGCAAGCAACACTGAAACTGGCTAAGATGCAACGGAGTATACAGTTTGTAAGTAGAAGTCCTTTCCCTCATTGCTAACGACGTTCGAAAGGCTTCTTCTGCTGCTGCCTGTTTGCCTGAAAGGATGTTGCAGCCCGTGCGCCACACAAAAGAATTATCCATTTGAACGAAGCACAATGGGAAATAGTTTTGGTTCGCTTTCATCGCTCGTGTCGCTTTCAATTTCGTTACGGATCCTTACGTTTTTCGGCTCATCCACCCGGGTGGGTAAAAGACTTGGTGAAGAAAAAAAAACCCCACCCGGCTACTCTTCCACTGGAGCTCCATGGAAGCTGCTGATGCCAGCACCGGGGGAAAAGTTATGTTTGAAACCTTCCACTTCCACTGGCATCGTTTTCGTGGCGAAACTTTCCTATCGGTATGAAAGCCGACGATGTAGCGATGCTGCAATCGTAAGGACAGAACCGTTTTAGGCATTTTTGTGGATTCCATTTACCGAAGGCCACTTGTGATTTTCGCAGCATTCGAGCATTTTCTTCGGTGCCTGCGGTTAATGCCGCTGGTGGATGCATTCGGTTGGAATGCCGATGAGATTTTCAAATTCCATGCTATTGTTGATCGAATCGGAGGGGCGAAAGATGATGGACAGTAATTGAAATGGAGGCCGGGAGTTGAAGATATGATGTTGAAGTAATATTTAAAGCATAAACATATTTGTATACAATCATTATTTGTGTGTAAATTTGAATCCGATATGTAATCAAAACAGGTCTTTTTTAAGTCACTTTAATTTCATTTTACGTCGTTCTTTTTATTACAATTGCTTCGTAGTTTGACCATTTTCATCTTGTTGTTTTATTACTTATTTTGTTAAATTCGTACAATTTATGAATGCTTAGCTTACTTACTGTAGCTGTTGAATGCTTTGATGTATTTTAAAACGTTTTCTCTTACATTTATTAAATGTGTTTCAATCTTCTGCTTTTGCCCTTTTTGCACTTAGCACCTGCCGCATGTCCTAACCAAAAATAAAAAAAACGATACTTTCCACTTCCTCCATAGCAACATATTCCTATCTTCCCGTTTTGCAGTAAATATTTGTACATTAAATTATTTGTTAAATAAACGAATCATTTGCGCGAGCCGGCAAAAAAAACGTCCACGGGTCGCCGCGTGCTGACGTCAGAATGCGCGCATGAATCGGTGCCTAGGCAAACATTGTGCCCCACACACACGAAACCAAACGCAAACATCTCAAGTTTCACTTCGTTCCTTGCCTTACGGTGCTTCGAACCTTCGTGGTTCGTTTGTTGCACGAAAAAAGTCAACCGACCGGAAAGGAAAACGATAGTCTCGTGTTTTTTTTTCTTTCACTGGTGCGGCGTGTAAATTCACCTGGCCCTCTTCCATTTCACCCCTCCCCTGTTTGGGATGCTTTCACATGGAAATGGAAAGGTTAAGAGTGTGTCACTTTCAAACACACTTCCCAACTGATAGCTTTCACCTATCGGGATTCATTCTGTTGCTGTATTTTTCTTCTTGTTTTGCTTCCTCCCTTTCGCTCGTTAAATTTAGCAAAACCGTTGCAACCGATTGCCTTTGCTGTTCGGTCTTGGTTGAGTAGGCCCAACCCAGCAACACGGCAAAAGATTTACTACATACGAGCAGTGTAAAAAAGTAAGAGAGCAAGCTGAAGATTTTGCCATATAAAATAACAATCTGCTTTCCACTCGGTGAATGCCACCCAAGAGGGGGGGGGGGGAGGTGGAAGCATAAAGTATGGGTTCTTCACGTATGCATGCAGGCCGCACTGAGATGGAATATATTCCAAGAGCAATCCAAAAGCATCGTTCGGGCCCGGTGAATGTGGAATTAACGAGTCTTTCTCGATAGAGTTGAAGAATAGGACGGTAGCCACACACCCAACACCTACCTTGATTCCTTTCCATGTGTTGGGGGTGCGTCCTGTACATGTTTGCTCTCTGGCTACCATATATACTTATCAGCAATAACAAAAAACATGTTCATATAATTGAAAAGAAAAAGAGAAGAAATCTTCACGTAAAGGAACATTTCCGAGCTTTGCAAGCTCGTAGCACTTAGAGTGTGAAACTGGAAGGAAAAGAAAATGTCATCACATGTTGTGTGTGCGTGTGTGTTGATACATATTTGCGAAGCCCTGTGATTGTCACAGAGCACATGTGGAAGAAAGGAACAAAGTGAAACCTATGCCGGAGATGGTGCGCTGCTCGATGGAGGCGCATGGTCGTTTACTAAGAAAAAAAGCTTCAAGCATGGAGACGCATGGTCGTTCGTACCTTTCGGCTGGTATCAGGTACCAGGAAAAAAATTAACAAAAAAAAACGAACTTAACTTACCAAACACAACAACAACAAAATAATACAAAAAAGAGGTGGTAAAAGCACGATAACCGTTTTTCGGGTCGTTATTATTATTTTCGGTTCTTCTTTTTTTGGCTGTTCGGTCGCGCAAAGCAGAAAATATACATATTTCCTGCTCTGAACCACCCACACCTACTGGTGCACTGGATGTAGCTGCTTTGAATAAAACTGTATGTAGTTGATTTTGTGCGTTTTTTTTGTTGTGTTCGTTCCTTTTGACTAAGGATAAGAGCACTACGGCGCAAACATGAAAAGCATCGCATGAAAGATAGGCATCAGCCTAAGCATAAAGTCTTCACGGTTGAACAGACAGCACGGTAAACAGTTACTTTGGGGAATTGAGTAGGTTATTCTGCTGAGACCGTCGTATGTCGCCTGATTTCGTCAGGCTACTCGTTCTTTTTTTTCTTCCCCCCTTTGCTGGTGCGGTTTCACTTTTCCCCGTGCGGCAAACGCCCAGGCTTTCAAAATAAGCAGGAAATATTACTTTTATAATTTTATCACGCAACCACTTTTCGTGCGGTAGCGGCAAAGCACGCGTTCTTGCGCAAAGTGTTTTATGAAAAGTAAGACAACGAAAATGTGTCTTGTGACCCCGTGGGAGAAAGCATATCCCCACGCGGGAAGAAGAAATTTGTCTTCGCGTGTAAGGTGTTTCATTTCATAAGCCACGTTTACTTGGTAAAAGAATTTCTATTGCTCCGCTGGAAGTTGGTTTTTAATCAACGAATTTCTGATTATATATATTCAATTATTTCAGAAAGATATTTCAGAAATATTGCAATCTAACGAACTTGAATCATTCAGATTAAATTGCTTGGTAATTTTGGTGCAATCGTAAGCTGCTGGTGCAATAGATCATAATTTAGATTAAATTTTCAAATACCTAGCACAAGATATGCGATTCTTCCGACGAAAGAGAATCGCTGGGAACAATTTGCAATCACTTGAGTTCATTTTGTGTCTTTTTCTGATAACCCAAAGGATCATCGGTCAACAATATACTGCACCAGGCATACTTGGGGATAGGGAAATAAATACTGACCCTTGCCAGCAGATACGAAATACGCAGCTTAAACCCTTTCCGCCGCTGCAGAGCAGTGACTCGAATGTAAGAAGCAAGCGGAATAGAATGCTTCACAGATTTAAGTAAACACCCCTTAATCAAATCGTATCGTACAAGAATTTCTAGTTTAATATTTTATGAGATTTTCCGAGCATAAGCATATTATACGGTGGCCACTATCCACGCTGCAGATCGTCCACAGCATCCGGGTTTTATTTATTTGGACAATCTTTTTGTCATATTACCTGTCCGACCCAGCCAGGCCCAGCACACTATCGCTGCTATTCTATCAGCATAAAAGGTGAAGGTTCTGGGTTGTGTGGGAAAAAAAACCCGGCACACCCAATTTTGCATCCCAGGCACGTATCAAACGCAGCGAGAACGTGCAATGCAGAAGAGTAAACCGATTTTTCACCCCAGCCTCGGTGACCAGGTGACCGAGGATGGCAACCTGGGGCCATTTATTTCGTGTGTTTGTGTTTCTGCGTATCCGTTTCTATCTCTTCCGGCTTATTGTTTTCACTCTTTTTTTTGTCGTAAAGGGTTCATCGAGCGAAAATGTAACCTCTATACATGAACGCATCCCAACCTACAACATTCCGTATTGGATGTTATCTCATTGTTTTTTTTCTTCTTTAACTTAGTATGAAAAAAGGTACTTGGAAAATTTATATCACTGCCATTGGTGCAACCAAAGGTTACGTAACGACAGCGAAGAAGATGAGAAAAAAGAGGGAAACGAAACAGTTGCCAGTTTGACAAAGATTCACGTCGTAAACACCATGCGCCTCCATCATAAAGTGAACAACCATGCGTCTCCATTGCGACCTTTTGGCTCGTGTATCTTTTTCACGCTATAGCGCTATAGCATGAGCGACTCGGTCGTTGTGATACAAATTTTCATAAATAAGCCGTTGCGATGGTTACGAAAGGACAAAATAGTAAAAAAAAAGAAGAAATGGTTCGTTCATTTAACCGTCTTGCCCCTGTAGCTTGTAGGACGTACGGGAGTATTTCTCGATTTTTAAGGCTTTTTACCCCGTTCCCCCTTCACATCCAGAGAAGAAGAAGAAAAAATACTCACAAAATACAAAAATAACAAATACAGTTCAATACGAAAAGACAGTCACCCAGTGTCCTTTCCCCGAACTCGCTGCTCACCTCACCTCACCCGCCGGCTCACCACACATCACTACCAACACACTTACACCGCTTCCCTTACGAAACTTCCTTTCAGCATCCCCTTCAAGCTCATCATTTTCATACCACGGAAAGTACACTCCACAATTACTACCATCCCGAGATGGGCGGGAAATGGCCACCAATTACACGCAAAAGCATAACACGATCACCCACTCACGCTCACATGATCACTGATAGACACACACACACATACACACACAAAGGTGGGCGCAAAACATTCAAACACGGCCACTCACCGAGGGAAGGATGTTTTACGAACGCTTGTAAAGTGCACGCAATGTACACGCCGCGTGAAACAACCGTCGACACAAATACACCAGAACACAGGACAAACAGAGACACACTTTAGCGCACCGACATGCAATTTTGTAGCATTTAACGATGTTAAACGTTGCTGAAGAGATGTCCTGGGTCGTCGACAATGCTTTCCATCTGTGAGGGAAGTGTTGTTTTCAACTTGCGATAGGAGACTCTTATTTTACAATTATGAAAAACATTATAAATCAGAGAAAATCAAACTTAAACAATTGTGCTGCTCTCCGAGTGTCCCTACTGAATGTTTCATATTTTTTAATTGAAAAAAAGACCGCCAAATAATTATAAACATACAATTCTCATTAAACACATTCGTTATTAATATTTTGTTTGAGTTCCAATGTTTAAACAAATTATGTTTCAAATTGATTTAATGTTTTATTAATATTTATCGGACGTTCGAAATGAACTACCCGTGGTGGAAATTTTATTTCCTTCAACCCCCTTTTTTTCACTCGCGGGTTTCAGTTTCCCTCGCACTGATGATGGTTTTTATTTCATAACATTTACGGTTATGATTACTTTATTTATTCGACCTTTTGGGGCCCTGCTCGGTGCCCGGAACATGCTTACGAACTTCCCAATAATTGAATTTTCGTTTCGTTCGCCAATAATCAAAACCTTTCGGTACAATCTGGGTAATTCGACACCACGTCCCATGCTAGCCTCCACTCAAACGCCAGAAGGGAATGGCGCGGTCACGTGTTATTGATTTTGCGTGCCCTCAAATTAACTTCATTATTGACGTTTGATCTTGTTTTTTTGCTGTTGTTTTATTGGCACTCCTTTTTTCCACCCCCCTCCCATCCCGGATGGAGCGGAAATTTTGGGTAGCTCTAGAACCTCCCGAACCCGTTCATTACTACAATTGTGTAAATTGTGAACAATCAATCCGCTCGAATTAACCGCACACACGAGACACGGTTTTGCGGAAGATGAACAACAAACAAAACGGGCCGTCCGATTTGCTTTCATTGGCCAATCGGTTTGGGGAACACAATTTGGTGTAAAATGGCATCAGAAAGCATCAATTATTGCACCATTGCTCGATGCGTTTCAATGGTATGGATTGGTTGCAGGTTGCCGTATTTTAGTGCAGCATTAATGAACATTCAATTTGCAACCGGATATGGCGGAAATCCGGGTATCCTCGTTTGTAAATTGAGCAAGGGAAAGTTTACCGAATTGGGTCACGATTTCGATCCCGCGCTGGCTACAATTAACCAATTATTTTTCGTATTATTGTTTGATATTACATGTTGCTTTTGAGCGGTTAATTGTACATAGGTCAAACCGTCATCACTTCAATATGGAAGTAAAAGCTTCTATAAAAGACTTCACTCGTAAGACGCCCATGAGAGAATTGTCTTTAGCTTCTTCATTTCTTTAAAAAAAACCCGCATTTTGAAGTTTTGAAAATAATATCTTAAAACAATTTTAAAAGTTTTATTTTTGCTCTCTCTCTCTAATGCCACCTCGTCACACATTAAATCCTGTCTTCCACGTCAAAGAAAGGGAAACCTTTATCTTGCCTACTTGAACGCAGCATTTTGACAGTACAACACATACACAGCATAACAACAACAAACCTACATCCGCCTGTCACTCATAATTGCCATCCTGGATGGTGCACACACACACACACACATACAGCTGCCTATCACAATTCATACTCCGTCATGCTATTGCAATTTAAGCGTGGCTTCAAAACCATCATCCCACCGAAAAAACATGAATAAACAAACCTCGCTATTAAGGATCAACAATTCATCCCCCTTTTCTCCCCATACCACCCTCCACTCTCCCTTTAAATACAGATCCTTTCAAGTCCTTTCACTCACGTCCCCTCATCCCGTCAAGATGTTTTCTAGACATACTCTCTTTTTGGTGTGCATCACCAAAGTGCGCAAAACTCTCGATACACTCACACATACAGACACACACACACTGTCACAAGCTAAAACACAGGGTGCTCCATTTGGTCCGGGCTTTTGGACGTGCTGCGAGACAATTGTGAGACACCCACAGTTATTACTTCACCCAGTTATTAAAGTCAAGCCATAGCTGATCGCGATGAGTTTAAACACGTTAAATGCCTTTTAATATCCTCCCGCCCCCCCTTGGTAACTGCCATTTTATTACTTTCACATATTTGTTTATTTTTTTTACAAACTACTATCTCGTATACTTTTACTTACAACTAATCAAAAATCAGTGAAATCAGTAGCACAGCTAGGGTGCGGCAAATGGATCGCACTCGTCGCGCAACACTCATAAATAAAAATACTCACAACCACTTATCGAAAGTGCAGGGGAAAGGAATACTCGTTGAGTGCACCGTGTTATACGTTTTCTGTATTTCTTTTCCATTTTTTCTTTTGTTACTGACTGAACGTCTTAACGGCGAGTTTAGTGCGGCATTAGTTTGTGGTATTTTGGTGCATCACTTAAAGGACGCGGGTACTGTTGGCGTAACCATACACAGCCTCTCTTTATCTCACTTACGTATACTCGCTAGACCACCCAAGTACAACTACTAATTACTATTACTAACTAACTAATCTTATTCATCTTAAACGCTACTAGTTGAAAAGAGCAGCCTTCTCACCTCAGTGCTGCCCGTATACCAACTCGGTGACTGCCCCAAGAGGTGACCGAGCGTAATTTGCTCCTGCTCGACTGTTTCTTTATTTTATCTTCGATGTTTAGTTTTGTCTTCTGTTTCCTTATCTGGTTATTGATCTTGTTGAGCCTCGCTTTTGATATATATTTTTTTGGTTTTGTTTGGTTTTTTGTTCCGTTTACAATGATCCTCTCCTTGTTATGCAGCGACAATCAATTTGTGTTGAATTGTTTCTAGGTGCGACAGGTGACTAGTGTCTTTTTCGAAAAAAGGGGTTTGTTTTATCCGCTCTCTGGATATGTCATTCTGCTGTCCACACGTCGCCAAATGTCTTCCAACCAGTTCGACAACTTTTTTCTTTCGTCCAGCAATAGAACAACCGATTCGATACTCTTTACATCAGAAACAAAATCATTCCTTATCCTTTCCATTTTCCCAAAAACATGCCGGAAATGATTCTTAGTGTCCTTTTCTTCCTTCCTACTGACGGAACCCGAATGACTGCGACGGCACGGACATGGACACGAACAAAAAATAAAACATTTAACTTCACTCCCACAAACCCCCACCCAAAAAGAAAAAAAAGCCTTCTAAATACGGGAACCCAAAGTTGTTACACGCATAGTTTAGGAGTTTTTTGGTTATGTGCAGGAAATGATCGACTGGATGTCCTACCTGTCGGTAGTGTCAACGCTGGCCTTCGTCGTGTTTTTCGCCGTCGGACCGGGCTCGATACCGTGGATGATCACTGCCGAGCTGTTCTCCCAAGGGCCGCGGCCGAGCGCGATGGCGATCGCGGTACTCGTGAACTGGATGGCGAACTTCGTTGTTGGAATTGGTTTCCCAAGTTTAAAGGTAAGCTAACCTGATACGTTTGAATCATGAAAAGAAAATGTTCTTTTATAGAAGTTTATCCAGCTTCAAACATAAATTTAACCATTTCTTCTTTCTCTCTTTCCAAACAGACTGCCTTGGAAAATTATACATTCCTACCGTTTAGTGTATTTTTAGCAATATTTTGGATATTTACATATAAAAAGGTTCCTGAGACCAAAAACAAAACGTTCGAAGAAATTTTAGCTCTGTTTAGGCACGGAAACGGAAGGTAAGACCATTTCATTTTGCATGCAGAACCACTCTGTTTCTCGTTCACCTTACTTTCTACTGCCGCTTTCTACACAACAACTTCAACACATTAAAACACGCACATCGACATTTACTAAAGCAACAGTTACCAACAACAGTTATATGATAGAATAGTTCGTACATCCAGGCCCGATGTTGGAAACTTGATCGATGCAAATCGTTGCATACACCACAGGGGCAACGTATATGGGTAATGGAGAAAAGGAGATCTACAGAGGAAATTGTGGATTTTCTTCCAATAATATGCGAACTCTACTACAAGAAAAAATAATCAAAATTATCCTTAAAATGGCATTCAAATTGTGATCATTCAATTGGTAATTTGGTGGAAAAAGTTTGAGCTTATAAAAAACTCGATTTATTGAATTTATTCCACGTCCAAGTCGGAAGCTTTCTCCCACAAGTTCTTCATAAAAAACTAAGAACTGGTGAAAGACTCCTTAATGCTCCACCCAAATTGCACTCGAAGTTGAATTTTTTCACCCCAAAATATACATTTTTTGTACTATTCTAGCCGGATTTTACTATTTTATCCGGTTGATTCTAGAGTACCAATAAAACCCTTCTCCCCAGGGGAATGTTTGAGCGATAGAAAAAAAACATCTTGCAATATTCTTCTCCATAAGTGCTGCAATTGTAAAGACGCCATTAAGGTTGATTATGGTTCGGTGGTTATGCATCCATCTTCACTATAATTAGACATCCGGATGCAAGGCAAAAGTATCGACGAGAAAGAAAAAACTTTTAATCATCTTTGCCCTCAGGCAAAAAGGGGGATCGCAATGTAATGTTTTTCCAGGAACACAAAAACGCCTTTGGGAAATGGGGGAGAACATTAAAGTTTTTCATTTAATTCTTTTTCATTTACTTCATTCTGCGTTTTTGTTTTCCAGTTTTATTCACCTCTCACTAGTGTAACTGTTGGAGAAAAAGGAAGATTTCTAATATTACATTCTCTTCTCTTCTCAATTTACTAAACGATTCAACTTTGATTTTAATACCCATTATATGTACACCTTGTTAATGAAAATATTTTTCTCACATCCCGTACACACTCACACACATATGAAAACTCACCCCCCACCCTCCCCCTTTCACAGAAGCAGAATATCAAGAACTTTACTTTTACCCTCCCTAATTTATAGAAACCTTCGCGATAGTAGACTCTACGGGTAAGTGCAGTTTGCGCAGTACAAGCAAATGAGAATTCGCTCGCTCGCTGTTGAATGTAAAACAAAGCAAAGCAAAAAAAAATACAATCAACAAGCAACAGTTATGGCCCCCACAATCATACACACACCAAAAGAAAAAAATTGTTCCAAAATTCCCTTTTCTTCCCTGATACTCTTCATCCGAGAATAAAAGCGCGGCTCTGAATATGCCAGAGCTCATTCGTTTTGTTTTGACCGTTTTTTGTGATCGCGCTTTTCGACACCTGCACACCTACTTTAGCGTATTAGCGTCACAACTAGGAAATCGTTCCCTTTTTTTTGGCTTTGTTTTGCTAAGCTTCGGGTTGCGTTATCAATGGTTCGATTGCGTTTCGAAAGCAGAACGCACCCAAAAACATCCACGTACGATGCACAGCTGTCTGCTTTCTTTCTTTTTTTAAACGTTTTGTTTCCATTTTCGATCCCTTGTTGTACGCTGTATCTCGTAATAGCTTTTAAAAGTCGTAGAATAAGCGAGCACAACAAGGTCTTATCCTTATGTTTTTTTTTTTGCTTTAATTTTGTTCTATTGCATGAATTGGGTACAGTTTTACATTCGGGGTTTTTCTGCAGCTGCACTACGTTTTTTTACAAAACTCGTGAGTACTACTAAAAAAGTTTGTGCAAAATGAAAACTAGAAAACAAAACAAACAAAATGACTTCCAAATGTGAAGTTCTGTTTAATATATTAATATTTAATTAGACTGTTGGCCAAATAACACAACAGCTGTGAAAATCAGCTAAACTTTTGTTTCCCTCTTTATTTCATCAAAAACTTTTCCCATCCATCTTACACGCACATTTATTCATCATTTGTATCTGAACCCAACGATCACACTTCCAGTGAAGAAAATTCTACGTTCTGTTTTCTTTTTTATTTAAAAATTCACTCCCAAACACCGGTCAATTAACGAAACCGCGCATCGATCGATTGCAATAATTACAGTTCCATGCGGGAAAGCAAAACCAACCAAACCGAGCTTTCCCCGGTCGTTTACGTTGGTAATTAAATTCAAACCAATCTTTGCAAGTGGGCTTCAGAGTTCGGGCCATACGATTTCACGGTTTCACTGCCATTACCGAATGTTCGTTCGTGGAAAATCTCAAACCTTCCCGAAACCAGTTAATTCACCTGCTTGTTGTTTTTTCCCCTGTTTTGTCTTCACTGACGCATCTGTAATGAGCAACCGGGTAACGTGACACTTCCCCCAGGCAAACCGCCTCACTGAAGAGGTCATGGTTGGAAAATGCGGACGCTTTCCACGAAAAGCACATACACGATAGTTGTTACGTTTCACGTTCACGAACACACAGGCTCACAACCCGTCTCGAACACGAAAGGGCAACAAGTAAACGCACCAAAACGCACACCCAACCGCACACTACAACTTACGTGTGTGTGTGTGCGGTGTGTACACGCACCAACACGCACCACAAACAAATCACGAAAAAATGCAACACCAGCGGTTAAAATACGGTTAAAAACGAATTAAACGATCGTGCGAAGAGCCGCCACTCGCGTTTAAAATGCGACAATAAGGAAAGAAGAGTAATTGCACGTGTTTGTGTACGTGCGATATGCGAGTGTGTGTGTGTGTGTGTGTTTGTGTGAGTGTGCGTTTATATGGTCCGATAGCGCAATATTATCAGATTATTATTGCTTCTCGCATCATTCTTCTCGGCCGCGGTCGACAGAATGGAGCCGATGGAGCAGCAAGAGACACATCTCACTTCACTCACTCATACCACCATCCACAAGCCAGTGCCAGAGGACGTGTATGAATTTGTAACAGTTACCGATAGTCGGGTGTACATTAATCGGACGGCATATATACTTTGCAACCGTTTGGATGGATGGAACTTAGATTTGTTTTTTTTTAAAGGAATCAAGCTTCCTGAAGCACAAAAGCTCACTAGCGTAGTTAAACATGAAACTTTTGCCAGCAAAACATTCTACTGCTGCACGTTCTGCTTCCGTTTTGTACGGTTAATCTTGAATTGTAGATAGTCTTTAGAATATAATTATACTCAAGTCTGTATTTTGCTTTACTAACGCCTAAAAGTATGCAATCTTGCTTTATTAGATCGCCTTTTAAGATCAGTTACTACACAACTTCTTTGAAACTATTCAAGTATTTCAAACGAAAGCACATAGCAAAGAAATTGAGTTTGAATGGAGTTAGTTCTCTTCAAATAACATAAATGTGGCATTACTTTTGGTATTTACAAAAAAAAATCAGTTTAAAACAAGTGTTTCGTTTGAACGTCACTAAATTCAAGATTGACTGTACAGCGCTGTGCTAATGCGCATTTGCTATGCTCGAACATTATTGCTTTAGCTTTCAAGCACCATTAAGAGCTATTGCCGTACCCATGCTCATGGACATTTTGACGAACTTTCCCAAACACCTTCATCATGAGCTTCTCGTTTCCAAGTAGCAACTCGCTGCCATAAATGGTAGCAAACAAATTGCCAAACAAAATCGCTGCCGCCACTGATCGAACACGTACAAAATTCACATCACAACAGCTTCACGATAAGAAAGAACTCAAATTAAATTGTACCGATCATCGGTTTTTTTGTTTGTTAGAGACGGTAACGGTGTGAGGTGAAGCAGCATTAGAAACCATTAAAATCTTTGTTTCCCTGATGCTCTAACAACCGAACGACGATGGTGACTGTTTCCGTTGCGTTTCCACGTTTCATGTTTGAAGCAGTGGAAAATAACAACGAAAAAAAACACAAAATGACGAAGGCTGCCCATTAATTGGAATGGCCGCGCGCTAGGCAAACATTATGAATTATTCAATCCGATTGCACAGCGGCACCCCCCGGAAGCCGGGATCGGGATTCGGTTTTACGATTCATCAGACGGCGGACAAAAAAATGGTAAATCCGGAAATGAAAGGAAAAAATCGCTTTCACGTACTTGGGCGATTTTAAAGCGTACGTTCGTACGCCGAGTTGCGTCAGCTTCAAACATCAATAGGCGAACGAGAAAGCAGCGGCCAAGCCGCTCAACCGTAATGCGACAACGGTCGCATTGATTGTTTGAAATCGTAAAATCTGCTTAGCATTTCCAGCCATTTGGTCAGCGGCAGCTTTTCGCCCGTCCGGAAAGCGTACTTTGACTTTGCAAGTCTTCATCGTCTTTAATCGCAACAATTTCAGATCAAAACCTGATATTTCGGCTTCCGATTGCGAAAAGGACCTTTTTGTGCGTCCTTCGTTTTGAAAAAGTCGAACTGCTTTTCACGTTACTCCTTCCAAGAAAAAGCCCCTGCAGTGCCGGCTCCCGTTCAAATTCATTTGGGAACGGCGGGCTGGGGTGGTCGCTTGTTTCTTGTATTGGGTCCTCGGTTTTTTTTGCTTTGCTTTTGCTTTGCTGTTGCTCCCTGCCGCTTTTTGGCTTTGTCGACGGAAATCCGGCGTTTCTAATTACTCCTAAATCAATTAATCATCCTTTAATGGAGCGAAAAGCCTTACGGCTTTTGATAAGGCAAACCGGGTGGCGCAAGACCGTCCGACGACCAGTTCGGGTCGGCCGCGTGATGATGACAAACTTTTCGTCGAGCGTTTGTCATCTTTCCTTTTGAGGCCGGGCCTCAGTCCGTGTGATTAGGGCATCGGTGAACCATCGCTTCCGCCCTTGCTTTCCACTGCTGGCCGCTGCTGGGACGCTGGATGTAAGGTGGGAGACAGATAAATAATATTTCGTCCCATCAGTTGTGCCAGTGCTACGGCCAGTGCGGGATATGGTCCCGACCCCGGGCCGGTAATGATGATGTCAGGGCTTTCGCTCTAATGAATAATCCAATCTTCTTAACTCGGTGCGCTGTGTATTCATTCACAACCGAAGCAAGGAAGAAGCCTCTAGGCATCTTTTTTTTTCTCCTCTATCTAGACAATCAAAAAGCTTTCCGCTCCCCAAAAACATGAGCCTCTTGTTCGTTGTTAAAAAAAAGACGGGGACATTTGGCTCAGTTTGCTGTTTAACTCTTTTTTCCGACAAGTTCAAGGAGCTTTCGAGGAACCTTCGAGGAACCTTCGAGGAAGCATGAGATGTTCCTTTGTGATAATTAAATTGCTGGACTCTTCACCACTGGTGGAAATCTCCACCAGGAAAGGTGTGTACCATCCACTCGTTGGTTGACTCGTTTGATACCGATACTTGGTACTTCTTGTTCCAAAGCAATTTTGTCATTTTGAGCGGAAAATCACGATCCATAAGGATAGGGAAAATAATTGACGAACGCAAACGCGAACCCCCGGCACGGGGGGAGGGTGTGCGAGTGGCCAGCTCGATTCGTTCCAGATGGATGAAATTAATTTCGTATCGTACTTGAGATAGGCCACTGGATGCTTCTTCGCATTAAAGAAAGGTACCTCTTAATCTTGAATCAACTACCATATCCAGCCGCGTACCGAAACTTCCAACAAAATCCATTCCATTTAATCCATTCACATTAAAATGAAGAGCAAAAAAAATCACTCGATTAATCCACGACCGACCACCCACAAGACCCGCACTAATGCTCGTTTTGAACACGTAAACGATCCGGTTTTTTTTGTACCTTGGTTTATTATTTTACAGTGAAAACGATCCCCAAACCGAACACAACTCAATCAGCTCCGATTCGCTTCAGCTGCAGCATCCAGCATCCAATGTGTCCCCTGCCGGCAAACGGGATGGAGCCGATGAGCCGAAAAAATAGACCTCCCACCTTCATCCTCTCGTTAAAGTGGTTTTAGTTATTTTGATTAAGTTTGTATGTTTGTTTCTAACTTTCACGTGAGTATTTTACTTTTTTATAATTTATTCTGGTAATCTATTGCGGTTTTTTATTTGTGTGTTTATTTAGTGTTATATTATATGTATATTATATTAAGTTTTAAAAACGAATACAATTTGTTTCGCATTACATATTTTTATTTCTTTTTTAAAAAATTATTTCGTTTTTCTCCGTTCTTTTATCTGCCCTGCAGTCCGTTTTTGTTTTAAATTACTTAAAACTTTATTATTGAAGATTTTTTTTTGGAAAAGATTTAAACAAAATTTTGAAGTAAATTTTCATTTGATGGAAATTTAAAAAAAAATTCCAACGCATTGTTCTCAAATTCGAATTCGATCTACCATCATCAGTTACCTTCCAGCCTTGTCAAATAAAAGTAAATAAAATTAAAACAGCCCCAAACAGTGCAAACAATGCTAAATCGATTCCAAAATCGGAACACGGTTTAATGCGCCGGTGTAAGTTATGCTGAAAACTTTCGTTATTAGTTATTCGCGATGAGATACGGTACGCCGTGCATTTATTTCGTGTTTATTTCTTTTCCCTTGGTTTTCTTTTTTTGTTTTATTTTTCCACCCATTTTCCTCCCATATTCCGCGATCCGAATTTCCCCGGGCAAAAATAAACAATGCCCTTTCATGGATGGTTGCACTGAGCACGAAATAAGAATCCAAACAACGCGACAAAACATTCTTTTAAGTCACTTCCGTACAGCTTTTTCCACGTGGGAGGATGGGACACACGCACTCACTGGTTTGGGAAATGGAAATTCTTTCCAAAACTACCATCAGTGAATGCAAACGCCCCCAAACAACTTCAGCACAACTTTCACTCAACAGCATGCCTGTAGTCTCGGATAAGCCTCCTACTACATACCTTGTGCATCCTTTGGCTTACAGCATTGAACCGAGAGAGAGGAAGAGAGAAGAAAGATAATAACGACTTCTAAACCGATAGCTAAAGTTCAATTTCCGTGTAATTTAGCGCTTGTCTACCTTTTTTTGTATGCTCCACCATTGGTGGACTTTTCATCCATCGATTACGCGGAAAATTCCTGGGCAGCACCACCTGGACGCACATTAAGGGTGGACGGGTTTTTGAGGGAGGGGTGGTAGCAACATTATCATGCATTCCAGCCCGTCTGCTTGCTGCGAGATAATTTCATAAATAATAGTCTGCCATCGACTCGTAACAGCGCGCGCGAGAGAGAGAGAGAGAGTGAACTAAGGAGAAAGAGCTTTCGGAAATGGCTAGATAAAGTTGTTGTGTTTTTCTTTATGCGCTCCTTGGCGCACCATCCGGGAAAACTTTTCCAATATGCCCAAACCGAACTGTCGTGGATGGGGTGTTCGATTGCGAACTCGGGACGCTTTTCTTACACAGCCGGCAGCCTACCGTTCACAAAAATACTTTACTTTTTTCTTTCAAACTTCGTTTAAAATATGACAACCAAAGATGGTGGTGAAGGTGGAAAATGTGTTTCCTAACGCTTGCTTTAAGTGCGTCTCCTTTCCTGCGATTTATCCTTGTCGAAAGGAGCTATTCACTGGCGTTACAATGGCGTTACATCCCATTACCAAACACCTTTTGCCATTTAACCATAGAATGCGTTTTTCCCCGTGTAACGATCGACTGCTCCCAATCGGAAAGAGGATCAATACACTAACACACACACGCACAGACAACTGCACACGCACATTCCACTTTTCCGCAATGGGAGCAGTCACTATCCACACGCAAATGATCCATTTTTCATCATGATCCACCGCCGTACGGCACGAAGCGGCACATAAATAGGAAGACAAAAAAGGCCCCCACAAGCAAATCTATGTATCAAATGCCTTCTATTTTGCCTATTCGGCTGCGGATTTGCGTTACTAGGGGTCGCACGTCAGCACCTTAAATTATTGCGCCAGCACAACACTGTATCACAATCACAGTATTTACGGCGAGCTCGGTAATTTGCTTGCTACGCCTAGTTTGCCATCATCCGTGTGGATCTTGTTTGGTGGATTTACAGTAGGTAACAAAAAAATAAGTAAAAACGTTTTTTTTTGTTTTTATAAATAAAAATTAAAAGCCTTTTTTAAATATATAAAATAATATAATGAAAAATTTACGAAACATTAAAAATAGAAAAAAAAATCGAGTGTTTGCTCATTTTTTTTTCAAACCTACTGTAGCTTTTGTGCCACCAAATAATTTCCATTCCACACGCTGCTTTCCGCAGCTGGCTTGTAATGCGGTTTTGCACCACAAAAACACTTACCTAGAATGCCATTTTCATTACCATTCACACCATTTTTGTGTAACAGCTAATAAAAGCTTCATTGAAGAGCTTTTGTTTTTTGTTGGCAATGGAATGCTTTTTTCCTGCCTCATCCCGGGGTGGGTTTTTGGTAATTGTTGATATTCCAATCCAAGCAAACGGTTCGTATGAAAAGGAAAGAAAAAAACTAATTAGAAGAAGAAGAAAACAACGAAATATTGGGGGAAAAATTTACAAAATTAAAATGAAAAACTACACTTTTGAAAACAAAGAAAGAAAAACGAAAAGAGAAGGAGGAAAAAAACAACAACAAAAAAACAACAACCAAAGAAAAGACTGTTAAAAATTCACACTCGTTTCCATCACGCTATCGGTAATCTGATAATATTCACTTATTACATAATCGTAGAGTGTGCGAATTTCAGGAGTATGCTAAACTGCGTAAATAATCTGGAGCCGCAAAGTATGAACTCGGGCATCGAACACGCCGCGCTGATGATCTCCGAGGAAAAGACCCAGCACGATTCACGTAAGCCATCCTTTTTCTTCACCTTCATTTTGTTTTTTCTTTTTTTTCACATTTCGTGTGTCGTGTTTTGTGTTTTGTGTTTTGTGCTACTCACTGTTGGCGGGAAGCTTTAGTACATGTTTATTGTATGTATGTAAGTGTCTGTATGTGTGTGTGCTTATTATGTGTGCGTGTGTTTGTTTTGTATTAAAAGGGAAAAAGAAGACACCTTTTCGGGGGAAAAGGAAAGAAAAGAACGAATGGATAGATCGTCATTCATTTACTACGTGCTGCTATAGCTTTGTTGCCTCCATTGGATCGTCCTTTATTTTACACAACACACACCCATCGAAAGCTCTTTTCCTCTTACACACGCGCGCGACACACACACACACATGCGGCACACATAGACGATGCTCCATATCTGTCCTTCACGCATCAACCTTAACTCTCTAAAAACCTATCTATCAATCTTCTCTCGCTACGCGCGTTACCTTTTCTGCAATCAGCCATTATGTTGTATTTGTTTCGTTGTCGCTGTTATTTTTCGTCCTTTTTTAGCTTTCTTTGCTTCACTCACGCTCTCTTCCTTTTCTTTCACACTTCCTGCTTTGTGCTGCTTGTTGGCCAATTTTCCAAAACACACACACACACAAACGCGGAAGCTTTCTTCCCACGTTGGGCACGTTTTTCCATCCTCCATTTTTCTTGCTTCTGGCAGCATCATGGTGGCATCAGGGTGTATCGAATTTTCCTGCCTGCTGTCCTGCATGTGTCTGTCTCGCCTATCTGTCTCAAGGAACACATCATTACACGGCTCACTTGTGCGTACAAAACGGTGGCCCATCGTTACCATCATTCACGCGCGTGGTTCGGATCAGAAACCCGCCATATTGTTCACATGCTGGCCTGGCGTTTTTTCTTTTGATTTCTCCTGCGCTTATCAAAGACGGCTGACGTTTCATCCTTTGTGGTTTCACTCGATGTGTGCGCGTATTTTTTATCTGCTGTTCTGCGATACGAAAGCCATAAATTTTCTTCTCAATTTTCACCTTCCCGCAACACGCCACTTCGACAAACCCCACTCGAGACTGTGCTCCATTAAAGCTTCATTTCGTAAAAACAACTCAACTTAATCTTATCCCACCGGTAACCGTTGATCTTTCACGCCGTTGGAAAATTCCCTTGTGGGGCTAACATTCGAGCCAAAACCGTATGTGTTGTTCGGTTGCTTACGATGGAATGCTTTTATCGATTCATTCGAAGCGTCTACGATTAAATTCCTTTTCCAATTACTGTGTCTTGTGTGAGGGGGAAAAAAGATCCAAACTTCTCGTCATAATTAAACTAGCAACATTCCTAAATTATGCTTCATTATCATGCCCGAAAAGGAAGAAACATTTTCACACGCACACTTCATTGCATTCTTTGGCAAAACAAAAATTTTTACTCACTTGAGTTGAATACGGAAAATTTCTCCTTCATGGACTAGAAATAGAACGTGCGTTTGTGAGAATGGATTTTGCTGGTTGAATGGTGCAGGTCAAAACCTCTTAATAACTGCTTTTTTATAACTTAAAACATTCACAAAAGTTAAAGTTTTTTTGTTGCGTAAAATTTCATCAACAATTTTCCCTATGCTTTGTATGCAATATGGTAAGGAAAACATCACTTAAAACTGGTACAGCATATGAACACCAGAAAAATGTTTGTCACGCCACAGTTTTTCATGCGTGTATGTCTGGTCGTGTGTGTGTGAAGCTTTGTGAAGAGGGAGGAAAAAGCAAAGTTTTCCTTATATTTCCGCGACGTATTTGCGCTGTGGTTGAACAAACACAGCTCCCACAGTGTGTGTGTGTTTTTTTTTTGTACAAACTTTTAAGAAACATTCAACAATACAATGCACACACACACATACACGTTCGTACACGAATTGTTACAAAGAAAAGCGTATCTTTTGGCGCGGTTTTCTCGCTTTCCTCCAGCTTTTTTTCTCCATTTTTGTATGTGTAAATACACGTGTGAAATGTGTATTTGTTTGTGTGTGCATACGATTTTTTTCTTCTCTTAAATTTCGTTCCCTTTCTCCCATCTCTTTGCCTATTTTAATCTGTTCAGCAAGTGAGCGAAAAAAGACGCTTTTCCTACCCCCCAAAATGTCTGTAAATACAACGTGTTAAATCGTGTACTTAAAACCTACACCATGCGCCAACTTCACTTTTGTTCCTCTCGCTCATGTTCTCTTTCTCTCAGACGCCATCCCCTTCAACACCTACCCCCCCCTCCCCCTCCTCCCCCTTCCTAGTGAAATTCAAACACCTGAACACTTATCTTTGCCGCACCCGAAACGGTTTTTGTGTCGACCGAGGAAAAACATGACTTTCATGTTCGTAAGTGGAAGATTTAAATCAACACTTTACCGCGGTCCTCACCACAATCTCTCACCGACCTCGACTTATGGAAAACCACCCCAAAAAAACAAACGGATGGGACGTGATCGTCCTTCGCGACGCATTGCAGGGCACGTGAAATGAAAAACGCAAACACACTGCTACGATTGCGACGGTGCAAAATGCTCTGATCTCAACCCGGGTTTTGGTGGAAACCTGGGGGCAACTCCAGGTTCCCATCTCCCTCCCCCTCCTTCTCCTTCCACCCCACAAACACAAACACACACACACACACAGACGCCAAAAATCGAGTATGACAGCTTCAACGGGTTGTCATTTGCAGTCGCAACATTTTCATCATTTATCATCGAGCGGAAAGGAAAAGATGCATGGCCGTTTCGCTCTGTGTCTGGGACACACCGCGGTCTCTATCTTGTGTGGGTGTGTGTGTGGTTTGAGCTGTGGCATACTTTCCTTCGCATTAAATCACGCCACGGCACATCAAGCCGGCATAAAGGTACGGGGCCACGGATGTCTTCATAGAGGGTGGGATTTTCCTTTGCCCAAGCTGCCGAGGAAAATCTCACACCTCGAAGCGCAAGGACGGCATAATGCAACTCCCACCCATGCGGTGTGAAGCAGCGATGACATATTATTTGTGAAGCCAGGCCTTGCTCGTATCGTTTCATTCGTGCGCCTCGTCCGCATTAGTTGCATCGGAATTCTCGTCCCATCGTTGTCCAAATCGTTTCACCTTCAAGGCGCGACATCCTTTTCCCTCGATTGGTTTTGGCAAGTTGGCCTGCAAAGGGGCTTGTTTGTTGTTTGTAGCGCGCGTGTGTTTGTTTGTTTTTTTTTGTAGACATTCTTGGAACCTTTAATGGAGCTTTATCCGTCACGGTTGATTGTTGATTGCACTGTAATAGCTATATTTGCATTAGATGCTGTAGATGCTTTATTTATTTTTTAATAATTTGTTTACACTTTGCTTTAGCTTTATATCTTAACCACAGTCTAGTAAATTCTTTCTTCAGTAACTCGCTTTTTGTATTTAACTCCATATATTATACACCTGCCAAAAAAATTTACTATGTCAGAAAAAAATAGTTTGAGCTAGATTCTATACACAAGATGAAGATAGGTGATATAATTTAACAAAAAACCGAAAAGAATTTCCAGATTTTTCAACGTTAAACTCTAAGCTTCAATCTCTACAGACAAGGAAGAAATAGGATTTTAAAGCAGTAAATGAAACAATTTCGGCAAAGAAGATTAAAACACATAACTAGCAAAACCCCCTGCCAAAAAAACATACGACAAACAGCACATGGCGTGGCCAGAAAAACGCCATACAGGTTGATAAAAGCTTCGCTATCAGAGCACTTTAAGCGAACGAACACTTGCAGTACGGTGAGGACTCACACGCCGGGATGATCATTAACGTGGATGAATGTTAGCGAGGTACCATTTTATTTTATTTTTTGCTGTCCCACCCGCCATCGCTCGGGTGACAAACTGGTGGAACACTGTTTGTGTAGTAATAATCATTCATCTTTTTTCGTGGAAAGCGACCAAAAAACGGGAAAAGGGAAGGCACACCGAAAACACCAACCAACCATCTGCAGAGTTTGCCCGGCACACGGTTATGCACGTTCACGGGTCATTAATGTAGCTTGTTCTGTGTGTCGGTTGGAAATCGTCACACTTCTCGCTTTTCCACCCAAAAATAAAAAAACGAAAAAACACAGAGCACTAACTGCTCTGTGTGGGTGGTGGGTGGTGCAGTTTACTCCCCTTTTTTGGTGGGTGGGTTTGAGGGATAAAGCGGTGTTGAAAGGTTTCCTCTTCCAGAAGCGCTTTAGAAGTTTGGAGTACCATCTGCGAGGACTCGCGTAATGGAAACCCGGTGTTCCTATACTGCTGCCAGAGGAACATTAATTTTTTGTTTTGTGACGCCCACCGAACGCGTTCCAAGGATTTCCAAGCTCCACACAATATTGAAACGAGCCAGCGAGATAAGCACACATCCACGGTTTTCCCAGAATTTGCACAGGTGTAGCGATAGGACCGTTTTTACGAGCGAATGGAGGTTAAGCGTGTTTTAGTTTATAATCGAATCAAAAACACATTCCTAAAAGTAAGAAGCGTGCGTAGCGTTTAGCGATATTTATAGTAGCATTAGTAGCATTTAAGTCACTCGCCTGTACGAACGCGCCATTCTGCCACGAGCAAAACAAAGAACACGTTGATCCTCTACGAAAAGATAGAGATGATCGAGCCGATCCATCAACTCACACAACTCACCACTTTGCACCAGCTCCAACAGCTGCCACACTGGCGTTACCATTACCGCTGTTTTAGTGCTCTTTTTACTGCTCCTCACTTAATTTCACTTCGCATTTATCTCACCGACTCATACCGCGTTCCAACGGGTTTGGTTTTGCGGATAATAGATCGTTGCGTAAAGCTGAGCCAGCACCAGTCACCGTACAGCTAAAGCTGCTTGTAGCCTTCTGACCGCACCGCAACGACACCAGCGGGGTCTCTCTTAATGCTGATCTAGTTTTGTTAACAAAAGCCTCACTAGTGGAGAGATATAACACAACCACTCCTTTCCCGACAAAACCTCTGACGGCTCGTAAAAGTGCTCGTTATGGCCGGGACTTACTCACCAAACACTTAATGTCTCACGTGTGCGACTTGTGTGTTCCGTGTCCGATGGGCGGCAGGGTCCGTTATCAAGTAGTGTCGCTTCTCTTTCTACCCACGCTCACGCTCACTGTGCCGGTAACATCACTACTGTACAACCGATCGCACATGTTCCCCAATATCGTTCCGATTTTCCGATCTTACTCAACTACGTTTCCCCGATCGCACTGACGAATTCGCATTCATCACGATCACCATCATCATCTACCGCTCGGTGGTACGATCGCAACACTGCGCCCTGCAAGTACAGTGTTCGGGTCGGCGACACTGGATGGCGAGATGGGACCGTATCCGCTGAGTGATCACAACCTGCTCGATCCATCCTCCAAGACGATGGACGGTGAGATGGGTCCGTATCCGCTGAGCGACCACAGTAATCTGCTTGGCCCGACGTCCAAGTACGTCGGTGTTGGGCTCGGCTACACGGCGCCCACAGCCGGTTACGGCGGTGTGCCGATGAACTACGGTACCACGACGGCCGGTACGGTTGGCCAAACGGTCGCCATCAGCACCAACTGCTCGCCGATGCCGCTGCGCCGCACGAGACAAAGTGGCCGGTCGACGACAGCGGCGGCCGCCCACGGGAACGCCGCGTACGGCTATCAGGCTGACGCAGCCGAAGGAATACCGGTACGGGACAGCTTCCGGCGTCACTCCGCACATGGACGGATCGTGTGCACAGGTACAAGCTTTTACTGAGTCATTTACTAATTTACCGTACACTGAGCTGTTAGACACAACTCTTTCTTTCCACTACACAAGCGATGGTTTTGTGGCATTCGATGCTTAAGGCTGACAGGGAGTTTTCAAACCCGCGATATAAACACTCGAAGATCACTTTGACGTAAGTCATGAGGCTTAAGTTTTGACAGTTAGTATTAGTATTCGGTAACAGCTGCCTAACACAATAGCATAAAAGATCGTGAGGGCAACAATTCTTACACACAAAGTTCTGCTTAAGTTACGATTGTCCCTGTTTAGTCGACATTGTATGTAACATTAATTTAAAAACCGCTCCCTACTAAATCTTTCTTTTCTCTTTCTCTCTCTCTCTCTCTCTCTCTTCCTCTTCTTTTCTTTCTTTCTCTCACACACACACTACGGATCTTTCGCGGGTTTTTCTTCTATTTTTCCTTTTCTTTGTTTCTTTTGCTTTCCTTCAGGTCCCTAGTGTGACACGTTTCTGTTGCCGTACTCCTTCCTATCCACTACACACGAGCTAGACTAGTGGATAGCTGGCTTTCGGGGTTTTATTTCCGTGCGATTTCAGGGCACAGACACCGTTGGTCTATTTCGTACACACCGAGTGTCCACTGTTTCGTTCTGTGCATGCCATTTATCCCGAGCCCGACCCGATTGTTCAGGTATTTTGCTTTTAGTAACCAAAATCGATATCATTTGCCTCGTTACTGACTCTCCCCCCGGGGGCTCCGGCTTCGACTGACTGACCGCCTTCGCCCCCCGGCCCTCGGTGTGTGTGTGTCTGTATATGTATGTGCGTGTGTGTTCGTGTACTTCCTGTGTTTACTATTGAGCGTAACCTGCGCCTTTAAACGGTATGCAGCGTGAGGTACTTTTCGGTCCAAAAGTAGAATGACGGTTTCTTAAAGAAAAAAAAAGAAAGAAAATCCCCGAACTGCGAATGCCACGATACCATCCTTGAGGGGGGTTTGTTTTTTTAAAGTTATGTACGCGAAACGTAAACCGTTTTTCGCGATGGGGGACATCCATTTCGACGGTGATTTCAAGACACACCAAAGAACCAAGTAACGTTCCTCGGGTGTGTACTGTACTGACAGCAAGCTGTTCCCTCCTGTATGTGAGTCGTGAGCCTGAGATAAAACATGCCGCTCTACCGAAAATCGCCCGTTCTGACAATTCCTCCACAAAACCGGCTTACGACACCTGGAGGCTATACCGGAGGGGGTGGCAGCAGCGTGTATGTTGTTGTCTCGAGATTTAGAAATTTGTTGTTTGTTTTTTTCTTCTAATATTCCTTGAGATCGGAAACTGAAACCTTATCCCAAAAACACCAAACACAGATTGTACCACCCGCTGTCAACCTTTACGGCGGCAGTGTAATCTAATAAGAATCTAAAAACAATCACATAAACCAACTCGAAGGACCCAGAACGACTCGCAGCACGGTATGGTTGCTATCGGGAAAGCATAATCCTCCGAACAACGTAATTAGGCATTCCCAATTAGATGCGATAAGGCAAGCGGACACGACCCACAAACAAGGCGCTCGTTTGGCGCTTGGCAGGAATAGTAAAGCGATACGATCTAATCACTTCGAATTAAATAATCAAAAACCGATTCCACTGTCGATAAATCGAGCACCGATAACATAAAACCCGGTAATCTCCTCCCTTGTTCCACACGTCGTCATTCTATGACTAAAAAGAAAGACTAAAGAGAGAGCTTAAGGAGAAAAATGCAAATTACTAGAATCCGTGGTTTTTTCGCTCCTTAATTTGGATCGAAGTGACATGATAATTGTTTGTGTTTAAAGCTTATTCTCTTCTAAATATTGTTGCATTTTTAAAGAGTCTATTATGAGAATGATTTTGTGTTGATAATTGCATACTTTCAGGCGACTGCAATGTCAAATTTATTGGCGATCCAGTACTAACCGTCTCCATAAAGTAGAAATTAAACCACCCGTATGCAACAGGCTCGTGGCCCCGATTTAAATAACGATCCGATTTACTAGCTGCCGGCTGCCGTATCGGTAATCACTCCGATAGAATGTAAATTGGGATGATTTTAAATTTCCAAAGTGCTACATTACCCCGGGAGATAAATGGCCGAAAACGTCGCATATGAGTAACTTCCTTCATTTGCCCATTGTGTATCTCGTTAGGCTCAGGCCGTTGATCCACAACTTTGTGTGTGTGTGTGTTTTTTTTTATTAAGTTCAATATATTTTATGCTCTCAGCATGCGGTGCCCGCCGCATTACCCGATCCGATGGCCACAAGGCTAATCGTTGTCCCACCGTCAAAGCGTCCCCAAGCGCTATCGATACATAAATATATTTTGTGCTAAAATTTATGTGCAATTTATTCATACACATTTACATTATCCCTGTCCGGGGTGGTGGAAGATACGGAAGGATGTGGTAGGCATAATTTTACGCCCCAATCCTCGCCCCTGTTTGGCGGTGGTGAGGAAAAGATAACAAGCACAGGACCACTGCTGCTGCGGCGCCGAGGTCAAGGACGAAAACGGCACCGGAAAACGGGAAGCGAGTGGCCAAGGGGCCAAGCATGAAATAGAACGAGCGCGGTCGTAATGTTTCATGCATAATAAATTGGCCTGCAGCATAATACACTCTTCCACGAGCCGCGATGCGAGTTGAAAAATGAATGATGGAAATTTGGAACCACGCGCAAAAAAAGTTTCCCCCCGATCCCCACCCCCCGGGTGGATGGGGTGTAGGGATTTTCGGCACCGAGTGCTAAATATGATAAAATTCAATCTCAATTCGTAGCACAAACGAGTGAGGATGGTGCTGAGTGAACATGCTGTAGGAAAATATATAAATTTTAATGAGAAGTTAACTTTCGCGACTAAGACAATGTGATTGCGGGAATGATGGAAATTGGGAAAAAGAAGCATCTATAGGAAATAGAGTAAAGAGAGAAAAACGTTGCTCGAGAAGCAGATTAAAAACCAGGAACAAAAAACATCTCTGAACATTGACAAGCAGATAAAAATGATTAGATTTTGTACCAAGATACAACCTTCAGAGTTAGTAAGTACACATGAAAAATGCTAACAAATAGTATTGTAACTGACAATGTCATAATAGTAGTGCGAGCCTAACAAGCTATGAACAAAGTCACAACGAATAGTTTTCTCCATACTTGGCTGTGTCGCAGCTTATCAACTCGTCGCAAGCAAAGCAATTTGCATAACATACATACATATCGTTTCTTCGACTCCTTGTTCATAGCTTGTCTGCTCGTATTCGAAACCAATCACATAAACATAAGTTATCAAACCATCGCCGCAGGAACTACCTATTCAAGCTTGCAACATGCATGACCGTAGCAGTTGGGAACAGTGTAAACTTATTAACTTCTCCTGTTAGCTCTTTCTCTTGTTTCATCCATTTTACATTCGACCTTTTTATCATTACCGGTTCATCAGTAGGATGATTTAACATATTGTCGTTGCATTGCATGCCCCTTTTGCAACGAAACTCTTCGACTTCTTCTTTTAACTGCTCTGTTTTGCTACTCTTTATGGCATGCATTTTCTATTTAGCTCTTTATTCCTTGTACTTTGTATGAGATGAATTAGCTATGCCCTTTATCTTCGGCTGCCGTTCATAGTTGCGAATGCGTATCGTTCTTCTTGCTAGCTGCAGGAAGATATCGTCATCCATTCTTCATGTCGTTTGATAAAATCCGTACCCTCCCTCCCCCCGTCCTTTCCCCCCCGCATTCCATTGGAAACCATGTTCCTCATCCTGCCGGCCATTTCGCTTCTGGCTCGCGGTACTCCCCGATCATACCGGGTGTATCCAGTGCCTGGTTGCGCTTCGGTTGACCTGTTCTTTGTTCTCTCGCACATTCAGCCGCATCCGAGCGTTGTTCCGAAGGCGCAAGAAATACTCAAAATCGAACTGCCACCTGTGCGCCCCATCACCGTCATCAGCAGCAAGTACCTGTCTGCCAGAACACAGGGCCTTGACTGAAGAGCACCGCCTTGACTCCTAATAGCTCGTTCGACCCGTCGGTTCCGCCCGGGGACGCGACGCTGAGCGACGGTGGCGGCGACCCAAGCTCGCCGATGCTGGGCTGTGACCATCGCTGCCCGCTCGGCAGCACGGTTAGCCTGCACACGCTGGCCGGCACCGGTCGGTCCCAGCGTCACGGAGGTCTCAGCCACAGTCGCATCAGTCTCCGGAGCGAAACGACCGGCAGTAGCAGCTACGGGGGTGCTGCCGGTGCCGCATCCAGTGGTGGCCATCATCACCATCACCACCACCACCATCATGCGCACCATGCGCACCGCGGCCACAGCCATCGGCGCCATTCGGCGTCGCAGCAGTCGCCCCGGTGTACGCACCACCGGCAGCATCAGTCGTCCGAGCATCAGTACCATCACCAGGAGAACACAGGCGGTGGAGAAGAAGAGATAGTGCGGCGAAGACAGCAAGAGGAGGAAGAGGAGGAGGAGGAGGAAGAGGTGGCCGGAACGACGGCGACCCTCTGTACCGAGGACGAGCGGCACGCCGGTGACAGCGCATCGACGATGTACGCAGAGAACTGTCACTGCAGCCGAGGCAATCTCACCACGACGGATGACGACGATGAGATCCAACAGTACTTCGTGGTGGATCAGCCTCCGCCGCAGCAACAGCAGCAACAGCAGCAGTACGCATCACAGCAGATGTCCTCCCTCCAACGGAACCTTTCGAGACGTCCTTCCGTGTCGAGTTCGCATCGTAGCGCACGAAGCACACCCCGATCACGTCGCGTAACGACGCCGCTCAGTGGAGGTAGCTGTTGCTCCCATCACTCGCATCACTCACAGCCAGCTCCGGTAGGATCAGCCGGTCCTTACGGTACCGTTGCACATGGTCCCCAATCGCCTACCGCTCTGAGTCGTCGAACGCAACCCGACAGCGGTGGTTCGAATGCAACCATCTCGAACTTCAACATCAACCCGGCACGGTTCCAGTGCAGCTACTATACGGCGGATGAGAGTGAGAACTCTTACTGCTCGATCAGTGGTGAAAATATTCGCCAGATCCAGGCACAGACGGCCATACAACATCAGCTGGATCGAGAAGAGCAGAGACAACGTTTACAGCCGCTGCCACTGTCCGGAGCAGGTGCGCCGATTGGGGAAGCACTCATGAATGACAACGACAGTCAACAGGACATTGCGAGCCTTAATGAGTCGCTGCTCTCAACCGTTGGTTCCACGTCCAGTGATCAACCGGGTGGTTCGACTACGACCACCACCAGTACGACCACCTCCACGACTCAGCGTCAGCTGCAGCAGGTTCACGGTACACCGAAGAGCGCCGGCAGTCAGCTCGTCCTAACGCCTTCTAAGATCACGATCGAGAACATCGGACAGCTGTCGGAGATCGGTACCGCAAACTACGAATTCGATGATCTGGACATCAACATCCCGGAGATCTTCCAATCGCCCTCCAAGATCAAGTGGAGCTTCCTGGCGAATCTGGACGAGAGCAAATCGAACAAATCACGCATCAGCTCCGTGTCTTCGCTGGTGGATGCTGGCAGCAGTACACGAGGCCGTAGCGGTACCGAATCCGGTGGAGCAGACGTTAGTGAGACGGCAAGCGACAATGAGTACAGCCCGAACCGTATCCGACGTCGACTTCCGGAACCGTTGCCGGTGGGCGAGCCGAGTCATACGGCAGGTGCAGGCATTCAGACATCTTCATCCAGCTGCAAGATCGAGGAACTGCTCAAGAAATCATCACCCTCGGCATCGGCATCCGATTTCAAGACGGTCTCGATCTGGCGCGCTGAGAACGGTGATGAAGGGAACGCGATCATCTTCCACCACGAGAGCGAGATCGTGGAGAACTGCTGTACGAACCATTTTTTAGACCACAGTAGCTACGATGTCTGCCGGGTGGATAACTGTGATTATCTGATCAAGAGCAGCGATACGGACAACACGGGCACGAAGCGAACCTCGTCCTGCGGGAGTCTGTGCAAGAGCGAGGAGCGATTGAACAACACGATCATGCCTTCGACGACGGTCGCCGGTGTTGGTACGAAGCAGCTCGAGCTGAAGCAGCGCAACATCTTCACCTCCACGCTGGCAGGTACGACCACCACGAGCGCCTCGATGACCAGTGCCTGCGGTGCGACCATACCGCTGTCTGCGACGACTACCACCGTGTACAGCATTATCTCGCCGGATCTGAAGCGGTTTGAGAAGCAAACCAATCTGAATCGCAACTCGGTCAATCTCAGCCAGAACCTCCCACCATCGTCACCGTCATCTTCGTCGACTTCGTCCATTTTCGCCGGGAACTATGGGTCCACGCTCTACCGTAACATTAACCAGCAGCAGCAACAGCACCAGACGTCCGAGCACGATAAGCTGCTGAACACCTCCACCGTGTCTCGAGGTTCCTCTCAACGGTCGCGCCTCCACACCGCACCGGCCAGTACGATCTCACGCTCGGCTACCTCCAGCTTGCAGCGTTCCGGTCGCCAACCATCCTGTCCACCGTCGGCCTCGGGAGGCTTCAACAACCAATCCAACAACTATCCCAGCAGTACGCTCGATCGATCCACGCTCGGCGGACGGACACTCTCCACGCTGTCGCTAGGCTTCAGTGATACAAGGCGCGATCCTCACACACCACAACCGGGTGATCCAGCTGCTCCTGCGTTCAGTATTACCGGCGTCGGTGAAACAGCAGCCGCCAGTGCGGCAACAGCAGCAGCCGCTGCCGCCACCCAGTTCTACAACAAATCCTACCACTACAACCTAACTGCGCAGAATCAGCTCTACTTCCAGGCGTTCTCCAATCTAGTCCGCGAGCAGGAGCAACAGCAACAGAACTGTGAGTTCCATCAGGCACAACCGCAGACACCGTCACCTCAGCCGCAACCGAGCTGTCCGCAGTGCTACGAGTACTACGGCTGCCAGGCACAGTACTACGCGAATGCAACGAACGAAGCGGACAACGAGTTTGCCGAGTGCAATGCCGGCGGTTCCGGTGGTGTCGTGTTGCGACGCGGTGGTTGGCGCCGGAATGTAGGCACCACGCTGCGCATAAACGGTTTGGTGCGTGTGGTGCGCACACGCGCTAGGAAGTGTGCCGATTACATCCGCCAGAAGGAACACCAGAGCAATAATCGATTCCGACGGCGAAAATAAAGAGTGACAGGACGGGACAGGAGGAGGAGATGTAGGAGCTATAACGGAGGCACATCTAAATCAATCGAAAGACAGACAGTGCATTAATTCATCGCATCAACCAAGCGATCGTTTTGCGGGGCAATAGGGAACGAAGGAACGTTTGCATTATTACGGAGGTTATGGCAGCGAAGCGCTAGCAGTTAAGTTTTACCGAATAAGCTTTAGTAATAAGTAAGCTAGAGTAATTACATACACACTAACACACACAGAACCGCAGATGAGAGGATGTGCGCTAGAAACTAAGCCACTATTTCAGCACGTATAAGCTCGTAACAATTATAGTATATTGTGGAAATAATGCAGCGTGCGAGCGAGAAGGACGTTGTGTGATTGTCTGTCCGGATATGTGTGTGTGTGCATGAGATAGAGTGCATGAAAGAGGATATAGGTTAGGATACACGATACAGCTATGAGCCGGGTGCCATTACGTTGGCAGCTGGTAAAACGTTTAATACTAAAATAGCAATTAGGAGCTAAGCGTGTGAAGCGGCGGTAGCGTTCGGTTGACAGTGAAGAAAACAAGTAACCAAGCTAGATAATAACAATACAACAGTTTCATTACATACGGGAACAGCGCGTGTACATCGGTATTCATCCCCATTTGCAGATCTACACACGAGAGGTAGCTTTGTCACAACTGCACAAACATTTAAAAGAAAAGCAACTAGGAAAACGAATGCAACCGATAGGTGCATTAACATTTGTAACTAATTTTAAGCAAAACGTTATGAATTGAATTTCATCGCCGAGGATCGCAGATTAAGTAACAAACAAAAAAAAAAGAACAAGCAATTCGAATTCGAATTCGAACCTTAGTAAGTAATGTGCACCCGATCAGACGATAGGCGACAGCTAACACTTGCCATCAAACGGTGGTAATATGTAACTTTACGATGCAAATTGCATTGCTGTGGCCGTTTTCTTTCAATGCGCCGGAAAGTATGCAGTTTGTATGGTAATTTTGCTTATTCGAATCGGTTGGTTAGAGTGTTGATTTTTGCAGGCCGCATTAGATGAACGTTCGTGTGCATAGGTTAGTGGTGGATTCTTCGCAATACCCGAAACACTAGCATACATGAATTGAACGAATCCGTGGTGTTCTTTAACAGTGCTGCTTAGGATGGGGCGGTCGTTTCTCAAACGCCCCCTCTGCCTCGCCGCTGAGGAATTTAAAAACGCAACCCGAAGTCGCCACCACGACAGCATCATCGAAACGTCTTTGCACAACGTGTACATTTCACTTCAAGCGTCAGAACATCAGATCCGGGCCTCTAATCACAAAGCAGCACGCCAGGCAAGCGCATTAAATGAAGAAAAAACACATTATCTGCCACTAACTGAAACAAATAAGCGACGGTATTACTCTTACGGTTCACGAATGCAGCCAGCGTCTGCCGTTTAGGTACGATAAGGTTAGATATAATGTAATTTAAATTAAATCCCGTTTTTTGAGGTACGTGCGATCGGATCGATGCGAAAGCAGTTTCGTTTTAATCATCTTTAAAGCTTGTCCAAGCGCAAGGAATTGTTAGATGTTGATATCGTTACGATGTGTTATTCCCATTTCAAGGTGCTTTCACTTCTTCATCGTTAGTTAAATCCGTTAAACAAAATACAATTAACATCCATTTGTCAGTTCATATTACATTTACCACCAGAGTTTATGGAACAGCAACGCCATACCGTTGCGACCACGTTTCTTTGATACGTTTTTTCATTGGCATTATCGCCATTAAACTAATTTCGAAATGTCACCTGTATAAACGGGAGCTAATGTGAGTATATCGAAATACATTACGCTCTAGGAGAAACGTTCAAAGGACAAAGGACTTGAACATAGGTAAGCAAAACCAAATAAACAAACAAACAAAAAAAAAGAAACAACATAAAACAAAACAAAAGGAACATATTTTAAGCGTCAAAACATGTAGATAATGATTTTTCTGTACTTACGTCTTAGCAATTGGACAACAAACAGAAAACATCAACGTAACACTACGGTTTAATAAAAAAAAAGTAAACAACTACACATATATACATAAATATATATATAAATAGAGAATAGTGAACAAATATACTGCTAGAATTTAACTTTAATATATAAAGTAAATAACTTACTAACAGGTTTAAGCCTTAACTATAAGCGCCATCGTCTGTAGTTGTATAAATGAAAAGCAAACAAGTAGTAGACCATTGTCGAAGCGACAGAGTCCGTTGTAGTAGACCATAATCCACTGTATTACTATCACCGCATAAGGCATACAAGTAGTAGTATGAGAACAAGACCGCACAAACGTTTAAAACGTTTCGTTCGTGGGCTCTGTGCGCGACGAATTCCCCTTTCAGTTCTAGGAAAGGCATACGAAAACGCTAGAAACAAAAACAAAAAAATAACAGACGGCTAACACTTATAGGAAATAATCGTACTAAATATGCCTACAAAGACCGCACGCAAACATTATAATAAAAACAGAACAGGTTCAGCTAGAAGGAAAGAAGAAGCGTAAGAAGGAAAGGAAAGGCGGGATTGAATTAAATAGCAGTTAGAGTAATTTTGATGCACTGCCAAACAACTGGTTTTTAAGAAAAACTTACATAAACAGAACCGGAAGCGTTTATGCGATAAGCGCCATAGAGAGCCACGACGTAAAAGGAAGGAAGCAAACGAAAAAGAAAAAAAATCACATAAAAATACACAAAAAAGACAAACGTTTCAGAAGAAAACAAACAAAAAAAAAACATATTAAACTTTTTGAAATAGAATAATGAAGAAAGTGCATAAAAGACATGAGCAAACAAAAAAAAAACAACCACAGGACGGATTTGTAAATCAAAAACTCACTGAATTCGTGAAGAAGAGTGAACAGTGAGGAAGTGGAAATATAAAATCAACTAAACGAACATAAACCAAAACAAAAATATTATCAAATGCGAATCACAGCAAGCGAAAAAAGATGAAAAGGATTCTTCAAATCAATAGCAATACAAAAGGATGCTTGAAAACGCAAACGAGGGTATCCGCTTAGGAAGTTTTACTATTTGTTATCATGTTTCTTAGCCTACTTCTTTTATTTGTATGATGTTTCTTCTCTTCTTTGTTATTTAAAGTTTTCTTTTTTATCTTTTAGATACGTACTATTAATATTCTGTAAATCATAAACATTTTATCAATGCCTTACAACTTGTACGAACGCCTTCAACAAGGAATGAATTAATCTCACACCATTACAATCGTGTGACGCACGGAAATGCTTTCAAATCACTGCCAGAAGCGTTTTAAAGAAAAAAGTTGCCTCGTTTCAGTGTTTTTTTTCTTTTCTCTTCCCTAAACATAATTAACAAAAATCATTACTTGGTTAGATCATGTACATTGTTTGCTGTATTAATTTTAATATTTTTTTTAAACAAACAGAGAGCCCGATATCGTTATAATCAGTAAATATGAATGAAATCTTTTAGATAAACAAAAAGAAACGAATTCGCGCATTACAAGCACGTTAACATGAGTATAATCTTAACAAAAAAAATACACAAAACAAAAGACGAAACAAACAATAAACACACACACACATACATACACAAATTCACTTTAAAAGTCGTACACACATAACAAAACAAACGAGTTCGAACAATACGAGTGTCAGTAAGATGGTGTAACATATCGTACAGCTTACCCCGCTGTCGATAAGGAGCGAGAAGAAAGAGAAATGGAATGAGGCGATAGCGAAAGGAGAAACGGAATGAAAGGAAATCAGATAACATTAGTAATATTATCGCAAACAATATTGAACAAAACAAATATGTTAAGAACGTATGTAAAATTCATAAGTTTTTACGAAGTACACAGCGTCAAATAGTGAAATAAAGATTACAAAAAAAAAAAACGAAAAAGAGAAACAAAATGCAGTAGCACACTAATTATTAACAGGAAGTGACAGCATGTGCCACATGGCTAAGAAATGTTGATAATTCTAAATGTAAATAGATAAAAAAAACAAAGGAAGAAAGGTGGGGAACGCACAATGCAAAAGGAAGGGATGTGAGTTGTAATAAGAAAAATATCCTGTTGATTAATTCTGATTAATTGAATCTACGAACATAAAAATCAGATCAAAGTAATTTACGCTAGCAGAAAAAAATAAAACAAAATAACATACACACACACACGACACATACATTGAAAAACCTGGCAACAGTGAAGTGAAGATCGCAAAGAAACAAATAAGCATACACCCTAACAAAACTAATAACATAAAAACAAGAAAAACAGACACATACACACACATCGCCAAAGAGAGTCGCACAAAAATATCGAAAATGTAATAAAAAAAACTATTCAGACAGTATCTAGGGAATAAGAGATAATGCTAACACTGCTTACAACAGATTCAGAAAAAAAAGTTCGTAGAAGAAAGCGGGCAGTGAAAAAGGAAGGAAACACAAAAATTATCTGACAGTGCCGTTGCCTAGAGGTAAGCAAAATGCAGTTTTGAACGCAAATTAACAAAACCACACACATTAAAAGGAAAACAAAGAGAGAAGAGAAATAAAACACACACCCCGAAAACAGTTAGTTGCAATTTTTATCAAAGAAACCATGAAAATCGAACAAAACGTTACAATTATACAAAGCAGAACACTAACACTAAACGCGGATGGGCTCGCCAGGCGAAACATTGTTGCTAGTAAATAAACCCAAAGTAAGCACGTTCAAATCTTATCGAAAACATTACAGCAAACAAACAGAAACGAGGGAAAAAGAGGAAAAGAAATAATTAATTGGGGAAAAACAGAAAGGTAATAAGAAAGGAAAGAGAAAAGTGCTAGAAAAGCGTTCAAATAAGCAGACTAATCGGACAGAGGAAAGTGCAAGAAGAAAAGAAGATAAAGATAGAGCTAATGAAAAGTTGAGAATAAAGAAGAAATCCTCAACATTATTACCGAACTAAACATTATAATTATCATCATGATTGAAATGTTGGAAAAAACGACGCAAAAACATAAAGGAAGCACACACAACAATGGAACAGAAACAAGATAATCGCGAAGGAAAGCAAACAGTGTGACCTCTGTGCGCTGTTGGGATCGGATGAAATTTATTAACAAAACAAAACTTTCACGCAAAATGCGTATTTCAAATAGAACAAAGCACACAACAACAAAAAACGAAGAAGGAAAGCAAAACATAGAAGTGTCACAGAAAGAACACAAAGAAATATATGAAGAAAAAGTAACACTTACCATGAACTAAGGAAAGCGCAGAATGCAGTAAAGCGGTAGAATATGAGATGAATGCTATGCAATTGCAATGAACGGTAAGCTACATACTAAAAGAGCGAAATAGAGGAAATATGATGAATGTGGAAGCGCTAGGAGAGCGTAAGAAGGCAAAAGAAACATAAAATATTTATTACTTAATTTAAAAATTAACAAAAACAACCGACAACAAAACAAGAAAAATAAATAAACCAAAATGGAAAAATAAAATCAATTTTGAGTGTGTTTTTCTTTTCTTTATCTGTAAGTTTGCTTAGGAATTATTCAACTAAAGACTATTAAATAACATAAAATAAAATGCTTCTAAAATTCTGGAGTTGAAATTTTTATAATTTTTCAATTTTTTTATAATTTTTCATACTTTTTTTGTTTAAAACATTATTTGAGTGAAAAGAAACTTATTGCAACTAATTGGCATTAAAATAAATCAATTTAATTTTTTTTTGCAAAATTTCCCAAAAAAATCGTAAGGGGTAAGCCTTATGATTTTTTCGAGTTAAAAATTTAAAAAAAAAAATTTCTGATTTTTTATTCTTTTTTTAATTTAAAGCATTATTTGAGTGAACAGAAACTTATTGTAACAAATTCGCATTAAAATATATCACGTTTATAAATTTTGCTAAATTGTTCAAAAATGAGGAAAATTTTACATTTTCTTAAACAGGGTATGGAACTTGGTTCCTCGGCACTTCTGGCCCAGACATCTGAGGGCATGGCCATCCAAGAAGAAAATGTAGCCATTGGTGCCATCTATCGACCACATTTTAAAGATTGGCGATCCGTTAGATACCGCCTGAGTTATAGGTAAAACTTGGTGAAAAAATGAGTCTAATGAAATTTTCAAATTTTTAAAATTTTTCAATTTTTTCATAATATTTTATTCTTTTTTTGTTTAAAACATTATTTGAGTGAAAAGAAACCTATTGCAACCAATTGGCATTAAAATAAATCAATTTAAATTTTTTTGCAAAATTTCCCAAAAAAATCGTAAGGGGTAAGCCTTATGATTTTTTCGAGTTAAAAATTAAAAAAAAAAAAATTCTGATTTTTTATTCTTTTTTTAATTTAAAGCATTATTTGAGTGAACAGAAACTTATTGTAACAAATTCGCATTAAAATATATCACGTTTATAAATTTTGCTAAATTGTTCAAAAATGAGGAAAATTTTACATTTTCTTAAACAGGGTATGGAACTTGGTTCCTCGAATAACTTCTGGCACAGACATCTGAGGGCATGGCCGTCCAAGAAGAAAATGTAGCCCTTGATGCCATCTATCGACCACATTTTAAAGATTGGCGATCCGTTAGATACCGCCCGAGTTATAGGTAAAACTTGGTGAAAAAATGAGTCTAATGAAATTTTCAAATTTTTAAAATTTTTCAATTTTTTCATAATATTTTATTCTTTTTTTGTTTAAAACATTATTTGAGTGAAAAGAAACCTATTGCAACCAATTGGCATTAAAATAAATCAATTTAAATTTTTTTGCAAAATTTCCCAAAAAAATCGTAAGGGGTAAGCCTTATGATTTTTTCGAGTTAAAAATTTTTTTAAAATTTTTTTCTGATTTTTTATTCTTTTTTAAATTTAAAGTATTATTTGAGTGAAAAGAAACTTATTGCAACAAATTTGCATTAAAAAATATCACATTTATAAATTTTGCTAAATTGTTCAAAAATGAGGAAAATTTTACATTTTCTCAAACAGGGTATGGAACTTGGTTCCTCGAATAACTTCTGGCACAGACATCTGAGGGCATGGCCGTCCAAGAAGAAAATGTAGCCATTGGTGCCATCTATCGACCACAGGTTAAAGATTGGCGATCCGTTGGATACCGACCGAGTTATAGGTAAAACTTGGTGAAAAAAAGAGCCTAATGAAATTTTCAACTTTTTAAAATTTTTCAATTTTTTCATAATATTTTATTCTTTTTTTGTTTAAAACATTATTTGAGTGAAGAGAAACCTATTGCAACCAATTGGCATTAAAATAAATCAATTTAAATTTTTTTGCAAAATTTCCCAAAAAAATCGTAAGGGGTAAGCCTTATGATTTTTTCGAGTTAAAAATTTTTTTTAATTTTTTTCTGATTTTTTATTCTTTTTTAAATTTAAAGTATTATTTGAGTGAAAAGAAACTTATTGCAACAAATTTGCATTAAAAAATATCACATTTATAAATTTTGCTAAATTGTTCAAAAATGAGGAAAATTTTACATTTTCTCAAACAGGGTATGGAACTTGGTTCCTCGAATAACTTCTGGCACAGACATCTGAGGGCATGGCCGTCCAAGAAGAAAATGTAGCCCTTGATGCCATCTATCGACCACATTTTAAAGATTGGCGATCCGTTAGATACCGCCCGAGTTATATGCAAAACTTGGTGGAAAAATGAGGAAAATTTTACATTTTCTCAAACAGGGTATGGAACTTGGTTCCTCGAATAACTTCTGGCACAGACATCTGAGGGCATGGCCATCCAAGAAGAAAATATAGCCATTGGTGCCATCTATCGACCACAGGTTAAAGATTGGCGATCCGTTAGATACCGCCCGAGTTATAGGTAAAACTTGGTGAAAAAATGAGCCTAATGAAATTTTCAACTTTTTAAAATTTTTCAATTTTTTTATAATATTTTATTCTTTTTTTGTTTAAAACATTATTTGAGTGAAAAGAAACCTTTTGCAACCAATTGGCATTAAAATAAATCAATTTAAATTTTTTTGCAAAATTTCCCAAAAAAAATCGTAAGGGGTAAGCCTTATGATTTTTTCGAGTTAAAAATTTTTTTAAAATTTTTTTCTGATTTTTTATTCTTTTTTAAATTTAAAGTATTATTTGAGTGAAAAGAAACTTATTGCAACAAATTTGCATTAAAAAATATCACATTTATAAATTTTGCTAAATTGTTCAAGAATGAGGAAAATTTTACATTTTCTCAAACAGGGTATGGAACTTGGTTCCTCGAATAACTTCTGGCACAGAGATCTGAGGGCATGGCCATCCAAGAAGAAAATGTAGCCATTGGTGCCATCTATCGACCACAGGTTAAAGATTGGCGATCCGTTAGATACCGCCCGAGTTATAGGCAAAACTTGGTGGAAAAATGAGGAAAATTTTACATTTTCTCAAACAGGGTATGGAACTTGGTTCCTTGAATAACTTCTCGCACAGACATCTGAGGGCATGGCCATCCAAGAAGAAAATGTAGCCATTGGTGCCATCTATCGACCACAGGTTAAAGATTGGCGATCCGTTAGATACCGCCCGAGTTATAGGTAAAACTTGGTGAAAAAATGAGCCTAATGAAATTTTCAACTTTTTAAAATTTTTCAATTTTTTTATAATATTTTATTCTTTTTTGGCAATTGGCATTAAAATAAATCAATTTAAATTTTTTTGCAAAATTTCCCAAAAAAAATCGTAAGGGGTAAGCCTTATGATTTTTTCGAGTTAAAAATTTTTTTTAATTTTTTTCTGATTTTTTATTCTTTTTTAAATTTAAAGTATTATTTGAGTGAAAAGAAACTTATTGCAACAAATTTGCATTAAAAAATATCACATTTATAAATTTTGCTAAATTGTTCAAAAATGAGGAAAATTTTACATTTTCTCAAACAGGGTATGGAACTTGGTTCCTCGAATAACTTCTGGCACAGACATCTGAGGGCATGGCCGTCCAAGAAGAAAATGTAGCCCTTGATGCCATCTATCGACCACAGGTTAAAGATTGGCGATCCGTTAGATACCGCCCGAGTTATAGGCAAAACTTGGTGGAAAAATGAGGAAAATTTTACATTTTCTCAAACAGGGTATGGAACTTGGTTCCTCGAATAACTTCTGGCACAGACATCTGAGGGCATGGCCATCCAAGAAGAAAATGTAGCCATTGGTGCCATCTATCGACCACAGGTTAAAGATTGGCGATCCGTTAGATACCGCCCGAGTTATAGGCAAAACTTGGTGGAAAAATGAGGAAAATTTTACATTTTCTCAAACAGGGTATGGAACTTGGTTCCTTGAATAACTTCTCGCACAGACATCTGAGGGCATGGCCATCCAAGAAGAAAATGTAGCCATTGGTGCCATCTATCGACCACAGGTTAAAGATTGGCGATCCGTTAGATACCGCCCGAGTTATAGGTAAAACTTGGTGAAAAAATGAGCCTAATGAAATTTTCAACTTTTTAAAATTTTTCAATTTTTTTATAATATTTTATTCTTTTTTGGCAATTGGCATTAAAATAAATCAATTTAAATTTTTTTGCAAAATTTCCCAAAAAAATCGTAAGGGGTAAGCCTTATGATTTTTTCGAGTTAAAAATTTTTTTTAATTTTTTTCTGATTTTTTATTCTTTTTTAAATTTAAAGTATTATTTGAGTGAAAAGAAACTTATTGCAACAAATTTGCATTAAAAAATATCACATTTATAAATTTTGCTAAATTGTTCAAAAATGAGGAAAATTTTACATTTTCTCAAACAGGGTATGGAACTTGGTTCCTCGAATAACTTCTGGCACAGACATCTGAGGGCATGGCCGTCCAAGAAGAAAATGTAGCCCTTGATGCCATCTATCGACCACATTTTAAAGATTGGCGATCCGTTAGATACCGCCCGAGTTATAGGCAAAACTTGGTGGAAAAATGAGGAAAATTTTACATTTTCTCAAACAGGGTATGGAACTTGGTTCCTTGAATAACTTCTCGCACAGACATCTGAGGGCATGGCCATCCAAGAAGAAAATGTAGCCATTGGTGCCATCTATCGACCACAGGTTAAAGATTGGCGATCCGTTAGATACCGCCCGAGTTATAGGTAAAACTTGGTGAAAAAATGAGCCTAATGAAATTTTCAACTTTTTAAAATTTTTCAATTTTTTTATAATATTTTATTCTTTTTTTGTTTAAAACATTATTTGAGTGAAAAGAAACCTATTGCAACCAATTGGCATTAAAATAAATCAATTTAAATTTTTTTGCAAAATTTCCCAAAAAAATCGTAAGGGTTAAGCCTTATGATTTTTTCGAGTTAAAATTTTTTTTTTAATTTTTTTCTGATTTTTTATTCTTTTTTAAATTTAAAGTATTATTTGAGTGAAAAGAAACTTATTGCAACAAATTTGCATTAAAAAATATCACATTTATAAATTTTGCTAAATTGTTCAAAAATGAGGAAAATTTTACATTTTCTCAAACAGGGTATGGAACTTGGTTCCTCGAATAACTTCTGGCACAGACATCTGAGGGCATGGCCGTCCAAGAAGAAAATGTAGCCCTTGATGCCATCTATCGACCACATTTTAAAGATTGGCGATCCGTTAGATACCGCCCGAGTTATAGGCAAAACTTGGTGGAAAAATGAGGAAAATTTTACATTTTCTCAAACAGGGTATGGAACTTGGTTCCTTGAATAACTTCTGGCACAGACATCTGAGGGCATGGCCATCCAAGAAGAAAATGTAGCCATTGGTGCCATCTATCGACCACAGGTTAAAGATTGGCGATCCGTTAGATACCGCCCGAGTTATAGGTAAAACTTGGTGAAAAAATGAGCCTAATGAAATTTTCAACTTTTTAAAATTTTTCAATTTTTTTATAATATTTTATTCTTTTTTTGTTTAAAACATTATTTGAGTGAAAAGAAACCTATTGCAACCAATTGGCATTAAAATAAATCAATTTAAATTGTTTTGCAAAATTTCCCAAAAAAAATCGTAAGGGGTAAGCCTTATGATTTTTTCGAGTTAAAATTTTTTTTTAATTTTTTTCTGATTTTTTATTCTTTTTTAAATTTAAAGTATTATTTGAGTGAAAAGAAACTTATTGCAACAAATTTGCATTAAAAAATATCACATTTATAAATTTTGCTAAATTGTTCAAAAATGAGGAAAATTTTACATTTTCTCAAACAGGGTATGGAACTTGGTTCCTCGAATAACTTCTGGCACAGACATCTGAGGGCATGGCCGTCCAAGAAGAAAATGTAGCCCTTGATGCCATCTATCGACCACATTTTAAAGATTGGCGATCCGTTAGATACCGCCCGAGTTATAGGCAAAACTTGGTGGAAAAATGAGGAAAATTTTACATTTTCTCAAACAGGGTATGGAACTTGGTTCCTCGAATAACTTCTAGCACAGACATCTGAGGGCATGGCCGTCCAAGAAGAAAATGTAGCCCTTGATGCCATCTAGCGACCACAGGTTAAAGATTGGCGATCCGTTAGATACCGCCCGAGTTATAGGTAAAACTTGGTGGAAAAATGAGTGTTCTTTCGCGGATTTTATTTCGGATAAGTTTTCTGTTAATAATTACCAGCCAGTTGTTTCGCTTTTAAAGAATGGAGAGAGCGCAAAAAGCCTTTTCGCCCCCTATTTATTGACTATTTACGGAACTTTAAGTTCCGCCCATCACTATCCGAAAGTGATTCCGCTCCTCCGACAAATCGCATGTCGGATGATTCGTCAAATGTAAATACTGTTCCAACATCCTCCCCCGCCTTGACGGAGGTCAAAACAGTTATCCGATCAGCACGTGTTGTCCTCTTTGTCGGTGGGCATCGGTAAGATGCAAACTTTCGTGATCGGTCGCGTTATTATCCCCTTCGCGGTCTTCAGTGTTACCACTCGCACGATCTGATCTTCCCCGGGGTGGACATGTACGATCCGTGCTAGAGGCCAACGAGTACAGGGTAGCGATTCGTCCATCAATATCACTAACCTGCCTGTAAGTATGTTGTTGCTGTTGCTACCCGGCCGTGTATAACTCTTTTGCATTTCTTGTAGATACTCGGTGGCCCAATGCTTCCAAAATCGTTGCACTAGCAGTTGCCACTTCTGAAGATCATCCAGGGTGCACGATTTCAGGTGAGTATAGTCCGGCTCGGGAACAGCATGCATCGATGTGCCGATTAAAAAGTGTGCCGGTGTTAGTGCCGCTAGTTCGCACAATAAGTAGCAATGACGTTCCGCTGCTGCTCGTCGTTGAACATCTCAAAAAGCTCCTTGAGCTCGCGTTCGGCTCCTTCAAAGTTTTTACCATTATCGGAATGGATGTGCGATGGTAGACCGCGTCGTGAAGCGAAACGTCGTAGTGCGGCTAAGAATCCTGCTGTTGTGAGGTCTCCCACGAGTTCAAGATGAACAGCCTTCGTGGTGAAACAAACGAATACGCACAGGTAGCTCTTAGTCGCTGCGGCTCTGCGATGCGCAGGCTTTAAATAGAACGGTCCGGCGTAGTCTACTCCCGTGGTGGAGAAAGGCCGGCTGGGTGTAATGCGTGATGTGGGAAGTTGACCAATAGGTTGCCGTGCCAGTGCGGGATCCTGGCGAATACATCGAAAGCAATTCCGCACGATGCCTTTCACTAATCGACGTCCGTCTAGTGGCCAATACTGCTCTCTCATCTGGGATAGTAGAAGTCTTCCGCCGGCATGCATAAGCTGTTCGTGGTAATGTTCAGCTACGAGACGTGTAAACTTATGCTGTTTAGGAAGCACCACGGGATGTTTCGATTGGTACGGCAACTGCGACAGTTTTAATCGTCCTCCCACTCGTATTATACCCTTCTCGTCGATAAAGGGGCTTAGTTTACGTAAAGATGACTGCTTCAGTAAAGCTTCTCCCTTTTTCATGTGCTTGATTTCGGGAGAGAAGGCATCTTGTTGTGCTAGTCTGCAAAGCACAGTTTTGGCGTCTTCTAAGTATTCTTTCGTGATGCTAAGTGGTGCTACGGTGTGGTTTGAAGATGGTTGTGTGCGCACCTTCTGTTGAGCATTACGCGCAAAACGTACGCAATACCCAATTATACGCACCAACCTAGAAAACGATGACGAAATATCGAACCATATATGAGTCGAGGTTGTAGCGATACCTGCACTCACCTGACGGATTTCTAGATCCACTCCGTCGATGGAATCAGGATTCGAGCTGGGCCATGACGATGAAGGAAGAGCTAGCCAATCCGGGCCGGAGTGCCACTGTCGACTCTTAAGGAAATTCGCTGCCGACATGCCGCGAGAGACCAAATCGGCAGGGTTGCTGGAACCAGGAACGTGTCGCCATTGTCGCGGATGAGAATAGCGCTGCACTTCAGCGACACGGTTCGCCACGAATGTCTTCCATGTATTGGGTGGAGATGCTATCCATTTCAGCGTTACAGTTGAATCAGACCAGAAGAAGGACTCGACGCTATCGATCTGCATCGCCTTCTGGACCCGGTGCTGGAGATGGGCGCCCAAAACAGCTGCGTTGAGTTCGAGTCTCGGCAGTGTGACGCGTTTAAGAGGTGCTACTCGGGACTTCGACGCCAGTAAGCTGATCCGTATTTCTCCTTCCGCGTTCTTACAACGCGCGTAGATACAGGCTCCGTAAGCTGCTTCGGAGGCGTCGGTGAATGTGTGGAGTTCTACTTGTGAATTAGGTAAAAGAACATGACGATTAGTTTTATACGTAGATAAAGATTGCCATTCATCACTAATCGTTGTCCATTTGTTGTAGATCTGCTCGGGAACGGGATCATCCCAGCCGGATTTCAGCAGCCATAATTCTTGCATCAGTAGCTTTGCACGGACCAATACAGGTGCAATCAGTCCAAGCGGGTCATACATCTTCGCGATGCATGACAGTATGGATCGCTTCGTTGAGGATGCTGATTCAACACAAACGTTCGAATCAAAGCACAGCTCATCAGATTCTGGTTTCCAGGAGATGCCGAGTGTTTTCACCGTTTCATTGGGAATGAACTGCAACGATGACTGGGTGCCGATTTGATCAGCACTTAAACCGCTGAGAACGCCTAGATGATTCGATGTCCACTTGCGTAACTCGAATCCACCTTTCGCAAGTAGATCCGATAGCTCCTGACGAAGACGGAAAGTATCTTCTACCGTGTTGGCACCACCAATGAAATCATCTACATAAAAGTTTCGTTTCAGGGCAGCTTGTGCATTCGAATAGTGTGCACCTTCATCATCTGCGAGCTGAAGCAAGGTGCGCGTAGCTAAGAATGATGATGGCGAAAGTCCGTACGTGACAGTGTTGAGTTCGAAAATCTGCATCGGGGCTTGTGGCGAAAAACGGAAAAAGATTCGAACCAATCGACGATCATCAGGATGCAACAAGATTTGTCGATACATTTTTGCTATGTCACCCACAAGCGCAACCTTGTATGTACGGAATCGTAAGATTATATCCAGCAAATCGTCTTGCACTATAGGACCAGTGCATAATATTTCGTTTAATGAATAACCCGAATTCATTTTTGCAGATCCGTCGAACACTACTCTCACTTTCGTTGTTGAGCTGGATGCTTTAAAAACGGGATGATGCGGTAAGTAGTAGGCCTGTTCCTCTTCTCTACTGACATTTATCGGCGACATATGGCCGAGCTCCAAATACTCCTTCATAAATTGGTGATAGTCCGCCTTTAGTTGTGGATCGCGTTCCAGCCTCCTTTCCAGCAACTCGAAGCGTCTCAATGCTGTTGCCTTGGACTGACCGAGCTTTACATTAAAGTCAGGCTGCCGAGGTAAACGTACGATATACCGACCCGATTTGTCACGTTGGGTGGTTTCCTTAAAAACTGTTTCGCATAGTTGTTCTTCAGGTGAGTAGCAATCTCTAACCTGCAACTCTTCCACATTCCAGAATCGTTCGAGCGATTCCTCTAGAGTGCTCATACAAACGATGGAAGCTGCATTAGAGGTTCCGTCAGCAGGATTCAAGGACGATGCTGAGCCGCTCACGACCCATCCGAACACACTTTCGATGAGGACAGGAAGGCCTGACGAGATTTTATGTTGTGCCCCGCTTTGGAAGAATTCATGGTAATGCCGGGCACCGAGGATGAGATCGAGCGGTGCCGACTTATGAAAATGGGGGTCAGCAAGCATAAAATTCGAGGGTATTTGCCAATCATTCGCGTGCACGTCATGTGCTGGCAAATTCCCTATCAAGTTTTCCACGATCAAAAAATCAGCGCTCAACTCATACGGACTCGTTCGTGATGAAACGTTGGCACGCACCGATTTTGTCACTGGTGTGGACGAATTCCCCGCTCCGATAAGGGCAATGTTAGTCGCATCGTACTTAAGCGCTAACCTATGAGCAAGCCGGCGGCTCATAAGATCAGGCTGAGAGCCACTATCTAAAAGTGCTCGCGCAGGATGAACGATACCGTGCGCGTCAACTATCCGAACTACGGCAGTTTGGAGAAAAACGTGATCGTACGTTTGCTTGCTCGCGTGTGCTGCTACGTAGTGTTCTTGTGTGTTCGCTAAGTGATCGTTAGTGTGATTTATGGAAGCATTTCGCGCAGCTGACGTGGTGGGCGCAGTGGGAAATGTGCCGTGTGAAAGGTGTTGTGAGTGTAATAGTGTGTGGTGCGCTAAATTGCAGTGTCGACACTTGTATTGCGAGGAGCAATCACGCGCTCGGTGATTGTACCGCAAGCAATTTAGGCAAATTCGTGCGCCTAAAGCTGATCGGTATCGTTGTGCAGGATCCATAGCAAGGAATCGCTGGCATCTCATAACGGCGTGAGGCATATTGCATACAGGGCAACTGTGAGGTTCTCTATCGGCGGTCGCAAAGCTCGTCGCGCGCGGGAAATTTTGACGTCGTGTGTGTGTGGTCTGCTCAGAGAGTGACGTATCGGGTTTGTTTACTAACAACGTTTCGAGTACTCTCATTCGACGTTGTAAGAATCACGTAGCGTGATTGTTGGCAGCTTGGTGCATAACAAATGCTCCAAGATACTACTCCAAGCGTCAGTATCTTCACCCAAGTGGTGGAGCGTATTTTTGTGGCGTTCAAATTCGTCAACCAGCTGATGCAGGGTCAACGCACCTTCGTGCTTGATCGGCTTCATGCTAAACATGGCCTGCAGATGACGCTTTTTTAGCAAATATTCATTGGAATATCTTGCAGTGATCATTTTCCAAGCTTGCTCATAATTTGCCGCACTGATTGTAATTGCCTCGATTACTTGCGCCGCTTCACCCTTCAACGCTGCGCGCAAGTAATGAAACTTTTGTATGGCGGGCAAATCTGTGTTGTCGTGTATGAGACACTCGAAAGTGTCCCTAAAGGTCAACCACTGCATGTAATCGCCATTGAATTCCGGGAGTGTGATGGTGGGCAATTTTATCCCCTTTAAGAAGCTGTTGCCTGTCCTTTGCTGCGCGGCTTCATTGCGCGAAATTTTCCTCATTTTCGCCTTCAATTCGCCTTCCAGATATATTAAGCGTGGCTCGAAATCCTGCCTCAACGCGTCGTTATGATCGGATTCTTCAACAGTGGTTGATGCATCTTCCAGCTGTTGTTGAATATTCTCCAAATCCTTTACCAACTGCTGGACTTTATCAAGTCGAATTTCCACGGCATTGGAGTCTCGCTCGGGATCAAATTCCCGCAAAAACTGTTCGTGTCGCACCAAAGTAGCGAGCAAAATCGTCCTTCGTGAAGCCAAAATTGTTTGAGCAGGCATTTTGGTACAAGCTGCGAAAAGTGCGTACTCGAGTGTAGTGTGATGAAATGCGAGCTACTGCCGAAATGCGCGCGCGTGGATTACGTTCTCTTATCGAAAAAATCGCGAGTATTTAGGTTGTAGAAATCCTGGTCACGGCACCAATGTTCTTTCGCGGATTTTATTTCGGATAAGTTTTCTGTTAATAATTACCAGCCAGTTGTTTCGCTTTTAAAGAATGGAGAGAGCGCAAAAAGCCTTTTCGCCCCCTATTTATTGACTATTTACGGAACTTTAAGTTCCGCCCATCACTATCCGAAAGTGATTCCGCTCCTCCGACAAATCGCATGTCGGATGATTCGTCAAATGTAAATACTGTTCCAACAATAAGCCTAATGAAATTTTCAACTTTTTAAAATTTTTCAATTTTTTCATAATATTTTATTCTTTTTTTGTTTAAAACATTATTTGAGTGAAAAGAAACCTATTGCAACCAATTGGCATTAAAATAAATCAATTTAAATTTTTTTGCAAAATTTCCCAAAAAAATCGTAAGGGGTAAGCCTTATGATTTTTTCGAGTTAAAATTTTTTTTTAATTTTTTTCTGATTTTTTATTCTTTTTTAAATTTAAAGTATTATTTGAGTGAAAAGAAACTTATTGCAACAAATTTGCATTAAAAAATATCACATTTATAAATTTTGCTAAATTGTTCAAAAATGAGGAAAATTTTACATTTTCTCAAACAGGGTATGGAACTTGGTTCCTCGAATAACTTCTGGCACAGACATCTGAGGGCATGGCCATCCAAGAAGAAAATGTAGCCCTTGATGCCATCTATCGACCACATTTTAAAGATTGGCGATCCGTTAGATACCGCCCGAGTTATAGGCAAAACTTGGTGGAAAAATGAGGAAAATTTTACATTTTCTCAAACAGGGTATGGAACTTGGTTCCTCGAATAACTTCTGGCACAGACATCTGAGGGCATGGCCATCCAAGAAGAAAATGTAGCCATTGGTGCCATCTATCGACCACAGGTTAAAGATTGGCGATCCGTTAGATACCGCCCGAGTTATAGGTAAAACTTGGTGAAAAAATGAGCCTAATGAAATTTTCAACTTTTTAAAATTTTTCAATTTTTTCATAATATTTTATTCTTTTTTTGTTTAAAACATTATTTGAGTGAAAAGAAACCTATTGCAACCAATTGGCATTAAAATAAATCAATTTAAATTTTTTTGCAAAATTTCCCAAAAAAAATCGTAAGGGGTAAGCCTTATGATTTTTTCGAGTTAAAAATTTTTTTTAATTTTTTTCTGATTTTTTATTCTTTTTTAAATTTAAAGTATTATTTGAGTGAAAAGAAACTTATTGCAACAAATTTGCATTAAAAAATATCACATTTATAAATTTTGCTAAATTGTTCAAAAATGAGGAAAATTTTACATTTTCTCAAACAGGGTATGGAACTTGGTTCCTCGAATAACTTCTGGCACAGACATCTGAGGGCATGGCCGTCCAAGAAGAAAATGTAGCCCTTGATGCCATCTATCGACCACATTTTAAAGATTGGCGATCCGTTAGATACCGCCCGAGTTATAGGCAAAACTTGGTGGAAAAATGAGGAAAATTTTACATTTTCTCAAACAGGGTATGGAACTTGGTTCCTCGAATAACTTCTGGCACAGACATCTGAGGGCATGGCCATCCAAGAAGAAAATGTAGCCATTGGTGCCATCTATCGACCACAGGTTAAAGATTGGCGATCCGTTAGATACCGCCCGAGTTATAGGTAAAACTTGGTGAAAAAATTAGCCTAATGAAATTTTCAACTTTTTAAAATTTTTCAATTTTTTCATAATATTTTATTCTTTTTTTGTTTAAAACATTATTTGAGTGAAAAGAAACCTATTGCAACCAATTGGCATTAAAATAAATCAATTTAAATTTTTTTGCAAAATTTCCCAAAAAAAATCGTAAGGGGTAAGCCTTATGATTTTTTCGAGTTAAAAATTTTTTTTAATTTTTTTCTGATTTTTTATTCTTTTTTAAATTTAAAGTATTATTTGAGTGAAAAGAAACTTATTGCAACAAATTTGCATTAAAAAATATCACATTTATAAATTTTGCTAAATTGTTCAAAAATGAGGAAAATTTTACATTTTCTCAAACAGGGTATGGAACTTGGTTCCTCGAATAACTTCTGGCACAGACATCTGAGGGCATGGCCGTCCAAGAAGAAAATGTAGCCCTTGATGCCATCTATCGACCACATTTTAAAGATTGGCGATCCGTTAGATACCGCCCGAGTTATAGGTAAAACTTGGTGAAAAAATGAGCCTAATGAAATTTTCAACTTTTTAAAATTTTTCAATTTTTTCATAATATTTTATTCTTTTTTTGTTTAAAACATTATTTGAGTGAAAAGAAACCTATTGCAACCAATTGGCATTAAAATAAATCAATTTAAATTTTTTTGCAAAATTTCCCAAAAAAATCGTAAGGGGTAAGCCTTATGATTTTTTCGAGTTAAAAATTTTTTTTAATTTTTTTCTGATTTTTTATTCTTTTTTAAATTTAAAGTATTATTTGAGTGAAAAGAAACTTATTGCAACAAATTTGCATTAAAAAATATCACATTTATAAATTTTGCTAAATTGTTCAAAAATGAGGAAAATTTTACATTTTCTCAAACAGGGTATGGAACTTGGTTCCTCGAATAACTTCTGGCACAGACATCTGAGGGCATGGCCGTCCAAGAAGAAAATGTAGCCCTTGATGCCATCTATCGACCACATTTTAAAGATTGGCGATCCGTTAGATACCGCCCGAGTTATAGGCAAAACTTGGTGGAAAAATGAGGAAAATTTTACATTTTCTCAAACAGGGTATGGAACTTGGTTCCTCGAATAACTTCTGGCACAGACATCTGAGGGCATGGCCATCCAAGAAGAAAATGTATCCATTGGTGCCATCTATCGACCACAGGTTAAAGATTGGCGATCCGTTAGATACCGCCCGAGTTATAGGTAAAACTTGGTGAAAAAATGAGCCTAATGAAATTTTCAACTTTTTAAAATTTTTCAATTTTTTCATAATATTTTATTCTTTTTTTGTTTAAAACATTATTTGAGTGAAAAGAAACCTATTGCAACCAATTGGCATTAAAATAAATCAATTTAAATTTTTTTGCAAAATTTCCCAAAAAAATCGTAAGGGGTAAGCCTTATGATTTTTTCGAGTTAAAAATTTTTTTAAAATTTTTTTCTGATTTTTTATTCTTTTTTAAATTTAAAGTATTATTTGAGTGAAAAGAAACTTATTGCAACAAATTTGCATTAAAAAATATCACATTTATAAATTTTGCTAAATTGTTCAAAAATGAGGAAAATTTTACATTTTCTCAAACAGGGTATGGAACTTGGTTCCTCGAATAACTTCTGGCACAGAGATCTGAGGGCATGGCCGTCCAAGAAGAAAATGTAGCCCTTGATGCCATCTATCGACCACATTTTAAAGATTGGCGATCCGTTAGATACCGCCCGAGTTATAGGCAAAACTTGGAGGAAAAATGAGGAAAATTTTACATTTTCTCAAACAGGGTATGGAACTTGGTTCCTCGAATAACTTCTGGCACAGACATCTGAGGGCATGGCCATCCAAGAAGAAAATGTAGCCATTGGTGCCATCTAGCGACCACAGGTTAAAGATTGGCGATCCGTTAGATACCGCCCGAGTTATAGGTAAAACTTGGTGGAAAAATGAGTGTTCTTTCGCGGATTTTATTTCGGATAAGTTTTCTGTTAATAATTACCAGCCAGTTGTTTCGCTTTTAAAGAATGGAGAGAGCGCAAAAAGCCTTTTCGCCCCCTATTTATTGACTATTTACGGAACTTTAAGTTCCGCCCATCACTATCCGAAAGTGATTCCGCTCCTCCGACAAATCGCATGTCGGATGATTCGTCAAATGTAAATACTGTTCCAACATCCTCCCCCGCCTTGACGGAGGTCAAAACAGTTATCCGATCAGCACGTGTTGTCCTCTTTGTCGGTGGGCATCGGTAAGATGCAAACTTTCGTGATCGGTCGCGTTATTATCCCCTTCGCGGTCTTCAGTGTTACCACTCGCACGATCTGATCTTCCCCGGGGTGGACATGTACGATCCGTGCTAGAGGCCAACGAGTACAAGGTAGCGATTCGTCCATCAATATCACTAACCTGCCTGTAAGTATGTTGTTGCTGTTGCTACCCGGCCGTGTATAACTCTTTTGCATTTCTTGTAGATACTCGGTGGCCCAATGCTTCCAAAATCGTTGCACTAGCAGTTGCCACTTCTGAAGATCATCCAGGGTGCACGATTTCAGGTGAGTATAGTCCGGCTCGGGAACAGCATGCATCGATGTGCCGATTAAAAAGTGTGCCGGTGTTAGTGCCGCTAGTTCGCACAATAAGTAGCAATGACGTTCCGCTGCTGCTCGTCGTTGAACATCTCAAAAAGCTCCTTGAGCTCGCGTTCGGCTCCTTCAAAGTTTTTACCATTATCGGAATGGATGTGCGATGGTAGACCGCGTCGTGAAGCGAAACGTCGTAGTGCGGCTAAGAATCCTGCTGTTGTGAGGTCTCCCACGAGTTCAAGATGAACAGCCTTCGTGGTGAAACAAACGAATACGCACAGGTAGCTCTTAGTCGCTGCGGCTCTGCGATGCGCAGGCTTTAAATAGAACGGTCCGGCGTAGTCTACTCCCGTGGTGGAGAAAGGCCGGCTGGGTGTAATGCGTGATGTGGGAAGTTGACCAATAGGTTGCCGTGCCAGTGCGGGATCCTGGCGAATACATCGAAAGCAATTCCGCACGATGCCTTTCACTAATCGACGTCCGTCTAGTGGCCAATACTGCTCTCTCATCTGGGATAGTAGAAGTCTTCCGCCGGCATGCATAAGCTGTTCGTGGTAATGTTCAGCTACGAGACGTGTAAACTTATGCTGTTTAGGAAGCACCACGGGATGTTTCGATTGGTACGGCAACTGCGACAGTTTTAATCGTCCTCCCACTCGTATTATACCCTTCTCGTCGATAAAGGGGCTTAGTTTACGTAAAGATGACTGCTTCAGTAAAGCTTCTCCCTTTTTCATGTGCTTGATTTCGGGAGAGAAGGCATCTTGTTGTGCTAGTCTGCAAAGCACAGTTTTGGCGTCTTCTAAGTATTCTTTCGTGATGCTAAGTGGTGCTACGGTGTGGTTTGAAGATGGTTGTGTGCGCGCCTTCTGTTGAGTATTACGCGCAAAACGTACGCAATACCCAATTATACGCACCAACCTAGAAAACGATGACGAAATATCGAACCATATATGAGTCGAGGTTGTAGCGATACCTGCACTCACCTGACGGATTTCTAGATCCACTCCGTCGATGGAATCAGGATTCGAGCTGGGCCATGACGATGAAGGAAGAGCTAGCCAATCCGGGCCGGAGTGCCACTGTCGACTCTTAAGGAAATTCGCTGCCGACATGCCGCGAGAGACCAAATCGGCAGGGTTGCTGGAACCAGGAACGTGTCGCCATTGTCGCGGATGAGAATAGCGCTGCACTTCAGCGACACGGTTCGCCACGAATGTCTTCCATGTATTGGGTGGAGATGCTATCCATTTCAGCGTTACAGTTGAATCAGACCAGAAGAAGGACTCGACGCTATCGATCTGCATCGCCTTCTGGACCCGGTGCTGGAGATGGGCGCCCAAAACAGCTGCGTTGAGTTCGAGTCTCGGCAGTGTGACGCGTTTAAGAGGTGCTACTCGGGACTTCGACGCCAGTAAGCTGATCCGTATTTCTCCTTCCGCGTTCTTACAACGCGCGTAGATACAGGCTCCGTAAGCTGCTTCGGAGGCGTCGGTGAATGTGTGGAGTTCTACTTGTGAATTAGGTAAAAGAACATGACGAATAGTTTTATACGTAGATAAAGATTGCCATTCATCACTAATCGTTGTCCATTTGTTGTAGATCTGCTCGGGAACGGGATCATCCCAGCCGGATTTCAGCAGCCATAATTCTTGCATCAGTAGCTTTGCACGGACCAATACAGGTGCAATCAGTCCAAGCGGGTCATACATCTTCGCGATGCATGACAGTATGGATCGCTTCGTTGAGGATGCTGATTCAACACAAACGTTCGAATCAAAGCACAGCTCATCAGATTCTGGTTTCCAGGAGATGCCGAGTGTTTTCACCGTTTCATTGGGAATGAACTGCAACGATGACTGGGTGCCGATTTGATCAGCACTTAAACCGCTGAGAACGCCTAGATGATTCGATGTCCACTTGCGTAACTCGAATCCACCTTTCGCAAGTAGATTCGATAGCTCCTGACGAAGACGGAAAGTATCTTCTACCGTGTTGGCACCACCAATGAAATCATCTACATAAAAGTTTCGTTTCAGGGCAGCTTGTGCATTCGAATAGTGTGCACCTTCATCATCTGCGAGCTGAAGCAAGGTGCGCGTAGCTAAGAATGATGATGGCGAAAGTCCGTACGTGACAGTGTTGAGTTCGAAAATCTGCATCGGGGCTTGTGGCGAAAAACGGAAAAAGATTCGAACCAATCGACGATCATCAGGATGCAACAAGATTTGTCGATACATTTTTGCTATGTCACCCACAAGCGCAACCTTGTATGTACGGAATCGTAAGATTATATCCAGCAAATCGTCTTGCACTATAGGACCAGTGCATAATATTTCGTTTAATGAATAACCCGAATTCATTTTTGCAGATCCGTCGAACACTACTCTCACTTTCGTTGTTGAGCTGGATGCTTTAAAAACGGGATGATGCGGTAAGTAGTAGGCCTGTTCCTCTTCTCTACTGACATTTATCGGCGACATATGGCCGAGCTCCAAATACTCCTTCATAAATTGGTGATAGTCCGCCTTTAGTTGTGGATCGCGTTCCAGCCTCCTTTCCAGCAACTCGAAGCGTCTCAATGCTGTTGCCTTGGACTGACCGAGCTTTACATTAAAGTCAGGCTGCCGAGGTAAACGTACGATATACCGACCCGATTTGTCACGTTGGGTGGTTTCCTTAAAAACTGTTTCGCATAGTTGTTCTTCAGGTGAGTAGCAATCTCTAACCTGCAACTCTTCCACATTCCAGAATCGTTCGAGCGATTCCTCTAGAGTGCTCATACAAACGATGGAAGCTGCATTAGAGGTTCCGTCAGCAGGATTCAAGGACGATGCTGAGCCGCTCACGACCCATCCGAACACACTTTCGATGAGGACAGGAAGGCCTGACGAGATTTTATGTTGTGCCCCGCTTTGGAAGAATTCATGGTAATGCCGGGCACCGAGGATGAGATCGAGCGGTGCCGACTTATGAAAATGGGGGTCAGCAAGCATAAAATTCGAGGGTATTTGCCAATCATTCGCGTGCACGTCATGTGCTGGCAAATTCCCTATCAAGTTTTCCACGATCAAAAAATCAGCGCTCAACTCATACGGACTCGTTCGTGATGAAACGTTGGCACGCACCGATTTTGTCACTGGTGTGGACGAATTCCCCGCTCCGATAAGGGCAATGTTAGTCGCATCGTACTTAAGCGCTAACCTATGAGCAAGCCGGCGGCTCATAAGATCAGGCTGAGAGCCACTATCTAAAAGTGCTCGCGCAGGATGAACGATACCGTGCGCGTCAACTATCCGAACTACGGCAGTTTGGAGAAAAACGTGATCGTACGTTTGCTTGCTCGCGTGTGCTGCTACGTAGTGTTCTTGTGTGTTCGCTAAGTGATCGTTAGTGTGATTTATGGAAGCATTTCGCGCAGCTGACGTGGTGGGCGCAGTGGGAAATGTGCCGTGTGAAAGGTGTTGTGAGTGTAATAGTGTGTGGTGCGCTAAATTGCAGTGTCGACACTTGTATTGCGAGGAGCAATCACGCGCTCGGTGATTGTACCGCAAGCAATTTAGGCAAATTCGTGCGCCTAAAGCTGATCGGTATCGTTGTGCAGGATCCATAGCAAGGAATCGCTGGCATCTCATAACGGCGTGAGGCATATTGCATACAGGGCAACTGTGAGGTTCTCTATCGGCGGTCGCAAAGCTCGTCGCGCGCGGGAAATTTTGACGTCGTGTGTGTGTGGTCTGCTCAGAGAGTGACGTATCGGGTTTGTTTACTAACAACGTTTCGAGTACTCTCATTCGACGTTGTAAGAATCACGTAGCGTGATTGTTGGCAGCTTGGTGCATAACAAATGCTCCAAGATACTACTCCAAGCGTCAGTATCTTCACCCAAGTGGTGGAGCGTATTTTTGTGGCGTTCAAATTCGTCAACCAGCTGATGCAGGGTCAACGCACCTTCGTGCTTGATCGGCTTCATGCTAAACATGGCCTGCAGATGACGCTTTTTTAGCAAATATTCATTGGAATATCTTGCAGTGATCATTTTCCAAGCTTGCTCATAATTTGCCGCACTGATTGTAATTGCCTCGATTACTTGCGCCGCTTCACCCTTCAACGCTGCGCGCAAGTAATGAAACTTTTGTATGGCGGGCAAATCTGTGTTGTCGTGTATGAGACACTCGAAAGTGTCCCTAAAGGTCAACCACTGCATGTAATCGCCATTGAATTCCGGGAGTGTGATGGTGGGCAATTTTATCCCCTTTAAGAAGCTGTTGCCTGTCCTTTGCTGCGCGGCTTCATTGCGCGAAATTTTCCTCATTTTCGCCTTCAATTCGCCTTCCAGATATATTAAGCGTGGCTCGAAATCCTGCCTCAACGCGTCGTTATGATCGGATTCTTCAACAGTGGTTGATGCATCTTCCAGCTGTTGTTGAATATTCTCCAAATCCTTTACCAACTGCTGGACTTTATCAAGTCGAATTTCCACGGCATTGGAGTCTCGCTCGGGATCAAATTCCCGCAAAAACTGTTCGTGTCGCACCAAAGTAGCGAGCAAAATCGTCCTTCGTGAAGCCAAAATTGTTTGAGCAGGCATTTTGGTACAAGCTGCGAAAAGTGCGTACTCGAGTGTAGTGTGATGAAATGCGAGCTACTGCCGAAATGCGCGCGCGTGGATTACGTTCTCTTATCGAAAAAATCGCGAGTATTTAGGTTGTAGAAATCCTGGTCACGGCACCAATGTTCTTTCGCGGATTTTATTTCGGATAAGTTTTCTGTTAATAATTACCAGCCAGTTGTTTCGCTTTTAAAGAATGGAGAGAGCGCAAAAAGCCTTTTCGCCCCCTATTTATTGACTATTTACGGAACTTTAAGTTCCGCCCATCACTATCCGAAAGTGATTCCGCTCCTCCGACAAATCGCATGTCGGATGATTCGTCAAATGTAAATACTGTTCCAACAATAAGCCTAATGAAATTTTCAACTTTTTAAAATTTTTCAATTTTTTCATAATATTTTATTCTTTTTTTGTTTAAAACATTATTTGAGTGAAAAGAAACCTATTGCAACCAATTGGCATTAAAATAAATCAATTTAAATTTTTTTGCAAAATTTCCCAAAAAAATCGTAAGGGGTAAGCCTTATGATTTTTTCGAGTTAAAATTTTTTTTTAATTTTTTTCTGATTTTTTATTCTTTTTTAAATTTAAAGTATTATTTGAGTGAAAAGAAACTTATTGCAACAAATTTGCATTAAAAAATATCACATTTATAAATTTTGCTAAATTGTTCAAAAATGAGGAAAATTTTACATTTTCTCAAACAGGGTATGGAACTTGGTTCCTCGAATAACTTCTGGCACAGACATCTGAGGGCATGGCCATCCAAGAAGAAAATGTAGCCCTTGATGCCATCTATCGACCACATTTTAAAGATTGGCGATCCGTTAGATACCGCCCGAGTTATAGGCAAAACTTGGTGGAAAAATGAGGAAAATTTTACATTTTCTCAAACAGGGTATGGAACTTGGTTCCTCGAATAACTTCTGGCACAGACATCTGAGGGCATGGCCATCCAAGAAGAAAATGTAGCCATTGGTGCCATCTATCGACCACAGGTTAAAGATTGGCGATCCGTTAGATACCGCCCGAGTTATAGGTAAAACTTGGTGAAAAAATGAGCCTAATGAAATTTTCAACTTTTTAAAATTTTTCAATTTTTTCATAATATTTTATTCTTTTTTTGTTTAAAACATTATTTGAGTGAAAAGAAACCTATTGCAACCAATTGGCATTAAAATAAATCAATTTAAATTTTTTTGCAAAATTTCCCAAAAAAAATCGTAAGGGGTAAGCCTTATGATTTTTTCGAGTTAAAAATTTTTTTTAATTTTTTTCTGATTTTTTATTCTTTTTTAAATTTAAAGTATTATTTGAGTGAAAAGAAACTTATTGCAACAAATTTGCATTAAAAAATATCACATTTATAAATTTTGCTAAATTGTTCAAAAATGAGGAAAATTTTACATTTTCTCAAACAGGGTATGGAACTTGGTTCCTCGAATAACTTCTGGCACAGACATCTGAGGGCATGGCCGTCCAAGAAGAAAATGTAGCCCTTGATGCCATCTATCGACCACATTTTAAAGATTGGCGATCCGTTAGATACCGCCCGAGTTATAGGCAAAACTTGGTGGAAAAATGAGGAAAATTTTACATTTTCTCAAACAGGGTATGGAACTTGGTTCCTCGAATAACTTCTGGCACAGACATCTGAGGGCATGGCCATCCAAGAAGAAAATGTAGCCATTGGTGCCATCTATCGACCACAGGTTAAAGATTGGCGATCCGTTAGATACCGCCCGAGTTATAGGTAAAACTTGGTGAAAAAATTAGCCTAATGAAATTTTCAACTTTTTAAAATTTTTCAATTTTTTCATAATATTTTATTCTTTTTTTGTTTAAAACATTATTTGAGTGAAAAGAAACCTATTGCAACCAATTGGCATTAAAATAAATCAATTTAAATTTTTTTGCAAAATTTCCCAAAAAAAATCGTAAGGGGTAAGCCTTATGATTTTTTCGAGTTAAAAATTTTTTTTAATTTTTTTCTGATTTTTTATTCTTTTTTAAATTTAAAGTATTATTTGAGTGAAAAGAAACTTATTGCAACAAATTTGCATTAAAAAATATCACATTTATAAATTTTGCTAAATTGTTCAAAAATGAGGAAAATTTTACATTTTCTCAAACAGGGTATGGAACTTGGTTCCTCGAATAACTTCTGGCACAGACATCTGAGGGCATGGCCGTCCAAGAAGAAAATGTAGCCCTTGATGCCATCTATCGACCACATTTTAAAGATTGGCGATCCGTTAGATACCGCCCGAGTTATAGGTAAAACTTGGTGAAAAAATGAGCCTAATGAAATTTTCAACTTTTTAAAATTTTTCAATTTTTTCATAATATTTTATTCTTTTTTTGTTTAAAACATTATTTGAGTGAAAAGAAACCTATTGCAACCAATTGGCATTAAAATAAATCAATTTAAATTTTTTTGCAAAATTTCCCAAAAAAATCGTAAGGGGTAAGCCTTATGATTTTTTCGAGTTAAAAATTTTTTTTAATTTTTTTCTGATTTTTTATTCTTTTTTAAATTTAAAGTATTATTTGAGTGAAAAGAAACTTATTGCAACAAATTTGCATTAAAAAATATCACATTTATAAATTTTGCTAAATTGTTCAAAAATGAGGAAAATTTTACATTTTCTCAAACAGGGTATGGAACTTGGTTCCTCGAATAACTTCTGGCACAGACATCTGAGGGCATGGCCGTCCAAGAAGAAAATGTAGCCCTTGATGCCATCTATCGACCACATTTTAAAGATTGGCGATCCGTTAGATACCGCCCGAGTTATAGGCAAAACTTGGTGGAAAAATGAGGAAAATTTTACATTTTCTCAAACAGGGTATGGAACTTGGTTCCTCGAATAACTTCTGGCACAGACATCTGAGGGCATGGCCATCCAAGAAGAAAATGTATCCATTGGTGCCATCTATCGACCACAGGTTAAAGATTGGCGATCCGTTAGATACCGCCCGAGTTATAGGTAAAACTTGGTGAAAAAATGAGCCTAATGAAATTTTCAACTTTTTAAAATTTTTCAATTTTTTCATAATATTTTATTCTTTTTTTGTTTAAAACATTATTTGAGTGAAAAGAAACCTATTGCAACCAATTGGCATTAAAATAAATCAATTTAAATTTTTTTGCAAAATTTCCCAAAAAAAATCGTAAGGGGTAAGCCTTATGATTTTTTCGAGTTAAAAATTTTTTTAAATTTTTTTCTGATTTTTTATTCTTTTTTAAATTTAAAGAATTATTTGAGTGAAAAGAAACTTATTGCAACAAATTTGCATTAAAAAATATCACATTTATAAATTTTGCTAAATTGTTCAAAAATGAGGAAAATTTTACATTTTCTCAAACAGGGTATGGAACTTGGTTCCTCGAATAACTTCTGGCACAGACATCTGAGGGCATGGCCGTCCAAGAAGAAAATGTAGCCCTTGATGCCATCTATCGACCACATTTTAAAGATTGGCGATCCGTTAGATCCTGCCCGAGTTATAGGCAAAACTTGGTGGAAAAATGAGGAAAATTTTACATTTTCTCAAACAGGGTATGGAACTTGGTTCCTCGAATAACTTCTGGCACAGACATCTGAGGGCATGGCCATCCAAGAAGAAAATGTAGCCATTGGTGCCATCTATCGACCACAGGTTAAAGATTGGCGATCCGTTAGATACCGCCCGAGTTATAGGTAAAACTTGGTGAAAAAATGAGCCTAATGAAATTTTCAACTTTTTAAAATTTTTCAATTTTTTCATAATATTTTATTCTTTTTTTGTTTAAAACATTATTTGAGTGAAAAGAAACCTATTGCAACCAATTGGCATTAAAATAAATCAATTTAAATTTTTTTGCAAAATTTCCCAAAAAAAATCGTAAGGGGTAAGCCTTATGATTTTTTCGAGTTAAAATTTTTTTTTAATTTTTTTCTGATTTTTTATTCTTTTTTAAATTTAAAGTATTATTTGAGTGAAAAGAAACTTATTGCAACAAATTTGCATTAAAAAATATCACATTTATAAATTTTGCTAAATTGTTCAAAAATGAGGAAAATTTTACATTTTCTCAAACAGGGTATGGAACTTGGTTCCTCGAATAACTTCTGGCACAGACATCTGAGGGCATGGCCGTCCAAGAAGAAAATGTAGCCCTTGATGCCATCTATCGACCACATTTTAAAGATTGGCGATCCGTTAGATACCGCCCGAGTTATAGGCAAAACTTGGTGGAAAAATGAGGAAAATTTTACATTTTCTCAAACAGGGTATGGAACTTGGTTCCTCGAATAACTTCTGGCACAGACATCTGAGGGCATGGCCATCCAAGAAGAAAATGTAGCCATTGGTGCCATCTATCGACCACAGGTTAAAGATTGGCGATCCGTTAGATACCGCCCGAGTTATAGGTAAAACTTGGTGAAAAAATGAGCCTAATGAAATTTTCAACTTTTTAAAATTTTTCAATTTTTTCATAATATTTTATTCTTTTTTTGTTTAAAACATTATTTGAGTGAAAAGAAACCTATTGCAACCAATTGGCATTAAAATAAATCAATTTAAATTTTTTTGCAAAATTTCCCAAAAAAATCGTAAGGGGTAAGCCTTATGATTTTTTCGAGTTAAAAATTTTTTTTAATTTTTTTCTGATTTTTTATTCTTTTTTAAATTTAAAGTATTATTTGAGTGAAAAGAAACTTATTGCAACAAATTTGCATTAAAAAATATCACATTTATAAATTTTGCTAAATTGTTCAAAAATGAGGAAAATTTTACATTTTCTCAAACAGGGTATGGAACTTGGTTCCTCGAATAACTTCTGGCACAGACATCTGAGGGCATGGCCGTCCAAGAAGAAAATGTAGCCCTTGATGCCATCTATCGACCACATTTTAAAGATTGGCGATCCGTTAGATACCGCCCGAGTTATAGGCAAAACTTGGTGGAAAAATGAGGAAAATTTTACATTTTCTCAAACAGGGTATGGAACTTGGTTCCTCGAATAACTTCTGGCACAGACATCTGAGGGCATGGCCATCCAAGAAGAAAATGTAGCCATTGGTGCCATCTATCGACCACAGGTTAAAGATTGGCGATCCGTTAGATACCGCCCGAGTTATAGGTAAAACTTGGTGAAAAAATGAGCCTAATGAAATTTTCAACTTTTTAAAATTTTTCAATTTTTTCATAATATTTTATTCTTTTTTTGTTTAAAACATTATTTGAGTGAAAAGAAACCTATTGCAACCAATTGGCATTAAAATAAATCAATTTAAATTTTTTTGCAAAATTTCCCAAAAAAATCGTAAGGGGTAAGCCTTATGATTTTTTCGAGTTAAAAATTTTTTTAAATTTTTTTCTGATTTTTTATTCTTTTTTAAATTTAAAGTATTATTTGAGTGAAAAGAAACTTATTGCAACAAATTTGCATTAAAAAATATCACATTTATAAATTTTGCTAAATTGTTCAAAAATGAGGAAAATTTTACATTTTCTCAAACAGGGTATGGAACTTGGTTCCTCGAATAACTTCTGGCACAGACATCTGAGGGCATGGCCGTCCAAGAAGAAAATGTAGCCCTTGATGCCATCTATCGACCACATTTTAAAGATTGGCGATCCGTTAGATACCGCCCGAGTTATAGGCAAAACTTGGTGGAAAAATGAGGAAAATTTTACATTTTCTCAAACAGGGTATGGAACTTGGTTCCTCGAATAACTTCTGGCACAGACATCTGAGGGCATGGCCATCCAAGAAGAAAATGTAGCCATTGGTGCCATCTATCGACCACAGGTTAAAGATTGGCGATCCGTTAGATACCGCCCGAGTTATAGGTAAAACTTGGTGAAAAAATGAGCCTAATGAAATTTTCAACTTTTTAAAATTTTTCAATTTTTTCATAATATTTTATTCTTTTTTTGTTTAAAACATTATTTGAGTGAAAAGAAACCTATTGCAACCAATTGGCATTAAAATAAATCAATTTAAATTTTTTTGCAAAATTTCCCAAAAAAATCGTAAGGGGTAAGCCTTATGATTTTTTCGAGTTAAAAATTTTTTTAAATTTTTTTCTGATTTTTTATTCTTTTTTAAATTTAAAGTATTATTTGAGTGAAAAGAAACTTATTGCAACAAATTTGCATTAAAAAATATCACATTTATAAATTTTGCTAAATTGTTCAAAAATGAGGAAAATTTTACATTTTCTCAAACAGGGTATGGAACTTGGTTCCTCGAATAACTTCTGGCACAGACATCTGAGGGCATGGCCGTCCAAGAAGAAAATGTAGCCCTTGATGCCATCTATCGACCACATTTTAAAGATTGGCGATCCGTTAGATACCGCCCGAGTTATAGGCAAAATTTGGTGGAAAAATGAGGAAAATTTTACATTTTCTCAAACAGGGTATGGAACTTGGTTCCTCGAATAACTTCTGGCACAGACATCTGAGGGCATGGCCATCCAAGAAGAAAATGTAGCCATTGGTGCCATCTATCGACCACAGGTTAAAGATTGGCGATCCGTTAGATACCGCCCGAGTTATAGGTAAAACTTGGTGAAAAAATGAGCCTAATGAAATTTCAACTTTTTAAAATTTTTCAATTTTTTCATAATATTTTATTCTTTTTTTGTTTAAAACATTATTTGAGTGAAAAGAAACCTATTGCAACCAATTGGCATTAAAATAAATCAATTTAATTTTTTTTGCAAAATTTCCCAAAAAAAATCGTAAGGGGTAAGCCTTATGATTTTTTCGAGTTAAAAATTTTTTTTAATTTTTTTTCTGATTTTTTATTCTTTTTTAAATTTAAAGTATTATTTGAGTGAAAAGAAACTTATTGCAACAAATTTGCATTAAAAAATATCACATTTATAAATTTTGCTAAATTGTTCAAAAATGAGGAAAATTTTACATTTCTCAAACAGGGTATGGAACTTGGTTCCTCGAATAACTTCTGGCACAGACATCTGAGGGCATGGCCGTCCAAGAAGAAAATGTAGCCCTTGATGCCATCTATCGACCACATTTTAAAGATTGGCGATCCGTTAGATACCGCCCGAGTTATAGGCAAAACTTGGTGGAAAAATGAGGAAAATTTTACATTTTCTCAAACAGGGTATGGAACTTGGTTCCTCGAATAACTTCTGGCACAGACATCTGAGGGCATGGCCGTCCAAGAAGAAAATGTAGCCATTGGTGCCATCTATCGACCACAGGTTAAAGATTGGCGATCCGTTAGATACCGCCCGAGTTATAGGTAAAACTTGGTGAAAAAATGAGCCTAATGAAATTTTCAACTTTTTAAAATTTTTCAATTTTTTCATAATATTTTATTCTTTTTTTGTTTAAAACATTATTTGAGTGAAAAGAAACCTATTGCAACCAATTGGCATTAAAATAAATCAATTTAATTTTTTTTGCAAAATTTCCCAAAAAAAATCGTAAGGGGTAAGCCTTATGATTTTTTCGAGTTAAAAATTTTTTTTAATTTTTTTCTGATTTTTTATTCTTTTTTAAATTTAAAGTATTATTTGAGTGAAAAGAAACTTATTGCAACAAATTTGCATTAAAAAATATCACATTTATAAATTTTGCTAAATTGTTCAAAAATGAGGAAAATTTTACATTTTCTCAAACAGGGTATGGAACTTGGTTCCTCGAATAACTTCTGGCACAGACATCTGAGGGCATGGCCGTCCAAGAAGAAAATGTAGCCCTTGATGCCATCTATCGACCACATTTTAAAGATTGGCGATCCGTTAGATACCGCCCGAGTTATAGGTAAAACTTGGTGAAAAAATGAGCCTAATGAAATTTTCAACTTTTTAAAATTTTTCAATTTTTTCATAATATTTTATTCTTTTTTTGTTTAAAACATTATTTGAGTGAAAAGAAACCTATTGCAACCAATTGGCATTAAAATAAATCAATTTAAATTTTTTTGCAAAATTTCCCAAAAAAATCGTAAGGGGTAAGCCTTATGATTTTTTCGAGTTAAAAATTTTTTTTAATTTTTTTCTGATTTTTTATTCTTTTTTAAATTTAAAGTATTATTTGAGTGAAAAGAAACTTATTGCAACAAATTTGCATTAAAAAATATCACATTTATAAATTTTGCTAAATTGTTCAAAAATGAGGAAAATTTTACATTTTCTCAAACAGGGTATGGAACTTGGTTCCTCGAATAACTTCTGGCACAGACATCTGAGGGCATGGCCGTCCAAGAAGAAAATGTAGCCCTTGATGCCATCTATCGACCACATTTTAAAGATTGGCGATCCGTTAGATACCGCCCGAGTTATAGGCAAAACTTGGTGGAAAAATGAGGAAAATTTTACATTTTCTCAAACAGGGTATGGAACTTGGTTCCTCGAATAACTTCTGGCACAGACATCTGAGGGCATGGCCATCCAAGAAGAAAATGTATCCATTGGTGCCATCTATCGACCACAGGTTAAAGATTGGCGATCCGTTAGATACCGCCCGAGTTATAGGTAAAACTTGGTGAAAAAATGAGCCTAATGAAATTTTCAACTTTTTAAAATTTTTCAATTTTTTCATAATATTTTATTCTTTTTTTGTTTAAAACATTATTTGAGTGAAAAGAAACCTATTGCAACCAATTGGCATTAAAATAAATCAATTTAAATTTTTTTGCAAAATTTCCCAAAAAAAATCGTAAGGGGTAAGCCTTATGATTTTTTCGAGTTAAAAATTTTTTTAAATTTTTTTCTGATTTTTTATTCTTTTTTAAATTTAAAGAATTATTTGAGTGAAAAGAAACTTATTGCAACAAATTTGCATTAAAAAATATCACATTTATAAATTTTGCTAAATTGTTCAAAAATGAGGAAAATTTTACATTTTCTCAAACAGGGTATGGAACTTGGTTCCTCGAATAACTTCTGGCACAGACATCTGAGGGCATGGCCGTCCAAGAAGAAAATGTAGCCATTGGTGCCATCTATCGACCACAGGTTAAAGATTGGCGATCCGTTAGATACCGCCCGAGTTATAGGTAAAACTTGGTGAAAAAATGAGCCTAATGAAATTTTCAACTTTTTAAAATTTTTCAATTTTTTCATAATATTTTATTCTTTTTTTGTTTAAAACATTATTTGAGTGAAAAGAAACCTATTGCAACCAATTGGCATTAAAATAAATCAATTTAAATTTTTTTGCAAAATTTCCCAAAAAAAATCGTAAGGGGTAAGCCTTATGATTTTTTCGAGTTAAAATTTTTTTTTAATTTTTTTCTGATTTTTTATTCTTTTTTAAATTTAAAGTATTATTTGAGTGAAAAGAAACTTATTGCAACAAATTTGCATTAAAAAATATCACATTTATAAATTTTGCTAAATTGTTCAAAAATGAGGAAAATTTTACATTTTCTCAAACAGGGTATGGAACTTGGTTCCTCGAATAACTTCTGGCACAGACATCTGAGGGCATGGCCGTCCAAGAAGAAAATGTAGCCCTTGATGCCATCTATCGACCACATTTTAAAGATTGGCGATCCGTTAGATACCGCCCGAGTTATAGGCAAAACTTGGTGGAAAAATGAGGAAAATTTTACATTTTCTCAAACAGGGTATGGAACTTGGTTCCTCGAATAACTTCTGGCACAGACATCTGAGGGCATGGCCGTCCAAGAAGAAAATGTAGCCATTGGTGCCATCTATCGACCACAGGTTAAAGATTGGCGATCCGTTAGATACCGCCCGAGTTATAGGTAAAACTTGGTGAAAAAATGAGCCTAATGAAATTTTCAACTTTTTAAAATTTTTCAATTTTTTCATAATATTTTATTCTTTTTTTGTTTAAAACATTATTTGAGTGAAAAGAAACCTATTGCAACCAATTGGCATTAAAATAAATCAATTTAAATTTTTTTGCAAAATTTCCCAAAAAAATCGTAAGGGGTAAGCCTTATGATTTTTTCGAGTTAAAAATTTTTTTTAATTTTTTTCTGATTTTTTATTCTTTTTTAAATTTAAAGTATTATTTGAGTGAAAAGAAACTTATTGCAACAAATTTGCATTAAAAAATATCACATTTATAAATTTTGCTAAATTGTTCAAAAATGAGGAAAATTTTACATTTTCTCAAACAGGGTATGGAACTTGGTTCCTCGAATAACTTCTGGCACAGACATCTGAGGGCATGGCCGTCCAAGAAGAAAATGTAGCCCTTGATGCCATCTATCGACCACATTTTAAAGATTGGCGATCCGTTAGATACCGCCCGAGTTATAGGCAAAACTTGGTGGAAAAATGAGGAAAATTTTACATTTTCTCAAACAGGGTATGGAACTTGGTTCCTCGAATAACTTCTGGCACAGACATCTGAGGGCATGGCCATCCAAGAAGAAAATGTAGCCATTGGTGCCATCTATCGACCACAGGTTAAAGATTGGCGATCCGTTAGATACCGCCCGAGTTATAGGTAAAACTTGGTGAAAAAATGAGCCTAATGAAATTTTCAACTTTTTAAAATTTTTCAATTTTTTCATAATATTTTATTCTTTTTTTGTTTAAAACATTATTTGAGTGAAAAGAAACCTATTGCAACCAATTGGCATTAAAATAAATCAATTTAAATTTTTTTGCAAAATTTCCCAAAAAAATCGTAAGGGGTAAGCCTTATGATTTTTTCGAGTTAAAAATTTTTTTAAATTTTTTTCTGATTTTTTATTCTTTTTTAAATTTAAAGTATTATTTGAGTGAAAAGAAACTTATTGCAACAAATTTGCATTAAAAAATATCACATTTATAAATTTTGCTAAATTGTTCAAAAATGAGGAAAATTTTACATTTTCTCAAACAGGGTATGGAACTTGGTTCCTCGAATAACTTCTGGCACAGACATCTGAGGGCATGGCCGTCCAAGAAGAAAATGTAGCCCTTGATGCCATCTATCGACCACATTTTAAAGATTGGCGATCCGTTAGATACCGCCCGAGTTATAGGCAAAACTTGGTGGAAAAATGAGGAAAATTTTACATTTTCTCAAACAGGGTATGGAACTTGGTTCCTCGAATAACTTCTGGCACAGACATCTGAGGGCATGGCCATCCAAGAAGAAAATGTAGCCATTGGTGCCATCTATCGACCACAGGTTAAAGATTGGCGATCCGTTAGATACCGCCCGAGTTATAGGTAAAACTTGGTGAAAAAATGAGCCTAATGAAATTTTCAACTTTTTAAAATTTTTCAATTTTTTTATAATATTTTATTCTTTTTTTGTTTAAAACATTATTTGAGTGAAAAGAAACCTTTTGCAACCAATTGGCATTAAAATAAATCAATTTAAATTTTTTTGCAAAAATTTCCCAAAAAAATCGTAAGGGGTAAGCCTTATGATTTTTTCGAGTTAAAAATTTTTTTAAATTTTTTTCTGATTTTTTATTCTTTTTTAAATTTAAAGTATTATTTGAGTGAAAAGAAACTTATTGCAACAAATTTGCATTAAAAAATATCACATTTATAAATTTTGCTAAATTGTTCAAAAATGAGGAAAATTTTACATTTTCTCAAACAGGGTATGGAACTTGGTTCCTCGAATAACTTCTGGCACAGACATCTGAGGGCATGGCCGTCCAAGAAGAAAATGTAGCCCTTGATGCCATCTATCGACCACATTTTAAAGATTGGCGATCCGTTAGATACCGCCCGAGTTATAGGCAAAATTTGGTGGAAAAATGAGGAAAATTTTACATTTTCTCAAACAGGGTATGGAACTTGGTTCCTCGAATAACTTCTGGCACAGACATCTGAGGGCATGGCCATCCAAGAAGAAAATGTAGCCATTGGTGCCATCTATCGACCACAGGTTAAAGATTGGCGATCCGTTAGATACCGCCCGAGTTATAGGTAAAACTTGGTGAAAAAATGAGCCTAATGAAATTTTCAACTTTTTAAAATTTTTCAATTTTTTCATAATATTTTATTCTTTTTTTGTTTAAAACATTATTTGAGTGAAAAGAAACCTATTGCAACCAATTGGCATTAAAATAAATCAATTTAATTTTTTTTGCAAAATTTCCCAAAAAAAATCGTAAGGGGTAAGCCTTATGATTTTTTCGAGTTAAAAATTTTTTTTAATTTTTTTCTGATTTTTTATTCTTTTTTAAATTTAAAGTATTATTTGAGTGAAAAGAAACTTATTGCAACAAATTTGCATTAAAAAATATCACATTTATAAATTTTGCTAAATTGTTCAAAAATGGGGAAAATTTTACATTTTCTCAAACAGGGTATGGAACTTGGTTCCTCGAATAACTTCTGGCACAGACATCTGAGGGCATGGCCGTCCAAGAAGAAAATGTAGCCCTTGATGCCATCTATCGACCACATTTTAAAGATTGGCGATCCGTTAGATACCGCCCGAGTTATAGGCAAAACTTGGTGGAAAAATGAGGAAAATTTTACATTTTCTCAAACAGGGTATGGAACTTGGTTCCTCGAATAACTTCTGGCACAGACATCTGAGGGCATGGCCGTCCAAGAAGAAAATGTAGCCATTGGTGCCATCTATCGACCACAGGTTAAAGATTGGCGATCCGTTAGATACCGCCCGAGTTATAGGTAAAACTTGGTGAAAAAATGAGCCTAATGAAATTTTCAACTTTTTAAAAATTTTCAATTTTTTCATAATATTTTATTCTTTTTTTGTTTAAAACATTATTTGAGTGAAAAGAAACCTATTGCAACCAATTGGCATTAAAATAAATCAATTTAAATTTTTTTGCAAAATTTCCCAAAAAAATCGTAAGGGGTAAGCCTTATGATTTTTTCGAGTTAAAATTTTTTTTTAATTTTTTTCTGATTTTTTATTCTTTTTTAAATTTAAAGTATTATTTGAGTGAAAAGAAACTTATTGCAACAAATTTGCATTAAAAAATATCACATTTATAAATTTTGCTAAATTGTTCAAAAATGAGGAAAATTTTACATTTTCTCAAACAGGGTATGGAACTTGGTTCCTCGAATAACTTCTGGCACAGACATCTGAGGGCATGGCCGTCCAAGAAGAAAATGTAGCCCTTGATGCCATCTATCGACCACATTTTAAAGATTGGCGATCCGTTAGATACCGCCCGAGTTATAGGCAAAACTTGGTGGAAAAATGAGGAAAATTTTACATTTTCTCAAACAGGGTATGGAACTTGGTTCCTCGAATAACTTCTGGCACAGACATCTGAGGGCATGGCCATCCAAGAAGAAAATGTAGCCATTGGTGCCATCTATCGACCACAGGTTAAAGATTGGCGATCCGTTAGATACCGCCCGAGTTATAGGTAAAACTTGGTGAAAAAATGAGCCTAATGAAATTTTCAACTTTTTAAAATTTTTCAATTTTTTCATAATATTTTATTCTTTTTTTGTTTAAAACATTATTTGAGTGAAAAGAAACCTATTGCAACCAATTGGCATTAAAATAAATCAATTTAAATTTTTTTGCAAAATTTCCCAAAAAAATCGTAAGGGGTAAGCCTTATGATTTTTTCGAGTTAAAAATTTTTTTAAATTTTTTTCTGATTTTTTATTATTTTTTAAATTTAAAGTATTATTTGAGTGAAAAGAAACTTATTGCAACAAATTTGCATTAAAAAATATCACATTTATAAATTTTGCTAAATTGTTCAAAAATGAGGAAAATTTTACATTTTCTCAAACAGGGTATGGAACTTGGTTCCTCGAATAACTTCTGGCACAGACATCTGAGGGCATGGCCGTCCAAGAAGAAAATGTAGCCCTTGATGCCATCTATCGACCACATTTTAAAGATTGGCGATCCGTTAGATACCGCCCGAGTTATAGGCAAAACTTGGTGGAAAAATGAGGAAAATTTTACATTTTCTCAAACAGGGTATGGAACTTGGTTCCTCGAATAACTTCTGGCACAGACATCTGAGGGCATGGCCGTCCAAGAAGAAAATGTAGCCATTGGTGCCATCTATCGACCACAGGTTAAAGATTGGCGATCCGTTAGATACCGCCCGAGTTATAGGTAAAACTTGGTGAAAAAATTAGCCTAATGAAATTTTCAACTTTTTAAAATTTTTCAATTTTTTCATAATATTTTATTCTTTTTTTGTTTAAAACATTATTTGAGTGAAAAGAAACCTATTGCAACCAATTGGCATTAAAATAAATCAATTTAAATTTTTTTGCAAAATTTCCCAAAAAAATCGTAAGGGGTAAGCCTTATGATTTTTTCGAGTTAAAATTTTTTTTAATTTTTTTCTGATTTTTTATTCTTTTTTAAATTTAAAGTATTATTTGAGTGAAAAGAAACTTATTGCAACAAATTTGCATTAAAAAATATCACATTTATAAATTTTGCTAAATTGTTCAAAAATGAGGAAAATTTTACATTTTCTCAAACAGGGTATGGAACTTGGTTCCTCGAATAACTTCTGGCACAGACATCTGAGGGCATGGCCGTCCAAGAAGAAAATGTAGCCCTTGATGCCATCTATCGACCACATTTTAAAGATTGGCGATCCGTTAGATACCGCCCGAGTTATAGGCAAAACTTGGTGGAAAAATGAGGAAAATTTTACATTTTCTCAAACAGGGTATGGAACTTGGTTCCTCGAATAACTTCTGGCACAGACATCTGAGGGCATGGCCGTCCAAGAAGAAAATGTAGCCATTGGTGCCATCTATCGACCACAGGTTAAAGATTGGCGATCCGTTAGATACCGCCCGAGTTATAGGTAAAACTTGGTGAAAAAATGAGCCTAATGAAATTTTCAACTTTTTAAAATTTTTCAATTTTTTTATAATATTTTATTCTTTTTTTGTTTAAAACATTATTTGAGTGAAAAGAAACCTTTTGCAACCAATTGGCATTAAAATAAATCAATTTAAATTTTTTTGCAAAAATTTCCCAAAAAAATCGTAAGGGGTAAGCCTTATGATTTTTTCGAGTTAAAAATTTTTTTTAATTTTTTTCTGATTTTTTATTCTGTTTTAAATTTAAAGTATTATTTGAGTGAAAAGAAACTTATTGCAACAAATTTGCATTAAAAAATATCACATTTATAAATTTTGCTAAATTGTTCAAAAATGAGGAAAATTTTACATTTTCTCAAACAGGGTATGGAACTTGGTTCCTCGAATAACTTCTGGCACAGACATCTGAGGGCATGGCCGTCCAAGAAGAAAATGTAGCCCTTGATGCCATCTATCGACCACATTTTAAAGATTGGCGATCCGTTAGATACCGCCCGAGTTATAGGCAAAACTTGGTGGAAAAATGAGGAAAATTTTACATTTTCTCAAACAGGGTATGGAACTTGGTTCCTCGAATAACTTCTGGCACAGACATCTGAGGGCATGGCCATCCAAGAAGAAAATGTAGCCATTGGTGCCATCTATCGACCACAGGTTAAAGATTGGCGATCCGTTAGATACCGCCCGAGTTATAGGTAAAACTTGGTGAAAAAATGAGCCTAATGAAATTTTCAACTTTTTAAAATTTTTCAATTTTTTCATAATATTTTATTCTTTTTTTGTTTAAAACATTATTTGAGTGAAAAGAAACCTATTGCAACCAATTGGCATTAAAATAAATCAATTTAAATTTTTTTGCAAAAATTTCCCAAAAAAATCGTAAGGGGTAAGCCTTATGATTTTTTCGAGTTAAAAATTTTTTTTAATTTTTTTCTGATTTTTTATTCTTTTTTAAATTTAAAGTATTATTTGAGTGAAAAGAAACTTATTGCAACAAATTTGCATTAAAAAATATCACATTTATAAATTTTGCTAAATTGTTCAAAAATGAGGAAAATTTTACATTTTCTCAAACAGGGTATGGAACTTGGTTCCTCGAATAACTTCTGGCACAGACATCTGAGGGCATGGCCGTCCAAGAAGAAAATGTAGCCCTTGATGCCATCTATCGACCACATTTTAAAGATTGGCGATCCGTTAGATACCGCCCGAGTTATAGGCAAAACTTGGTGGAAAAATGAGGAAAATTTTACATTTTCTCAAACAGGGTATGGAACTTGGTTCCTCGAATAACTTCTGGCACAGACATCTGAGGGCATGGCCGTCCAAGAAGAAAATGTAGCCCTTGATGCCATCTATCGACCACATTTTAAAGATTGGCGATCCGTTAGATACCGCCCGAGTTATAGGCAAAACTTGGTGGAAAAATGAGCCTAATGAAATTTTCAACTTTTTAAAAATTTTCAATTTTTTTATAATATTTTATTCTTTTTTTGTTTAAAACATTATTTGAGTGAAAAGAAACCTATTGCAACCAATTGGCATTAAAATAAATCAATTTAAATTTTTTTGCAAAATTTCCCAAAAAAATCGTAAGGGGTAAGCCTTATGATTTTTTCGAGTTAAAAATTTTTATAAAATTTTTTTCTGATTTTTTATTCTTTTTTAAATTTAAAGTATTATTTGAGTGAAAAGAAACTTATTGCAACAAATTTGCATTAAAAAATATCACATTTATAAATTTTGCTAAATTGTTCAAAAATGAGGAAAATTTTACATTTTCTCAAACAGGGTATGGAACTTGGTTCCTCGAATAACTTCTGGCACAGACATCTGAGGGCATGGCCGTCCAAGAAGAAAATGTAGCCCTTGATGCCATCTATCGACCACATTTTAAAGATTGGCGATCCGTTAGATACCGCCCGAGTTATAGGCAAAACTTGGTGGAAAAATGAGCCTAATGAAATTTTCAACTTTTTAAAATTTTTCAATTTTTTTATAATATTTTATTCTTTTTTTGTTTAAAACATTATTTGAGTGAAAAGAAACCTATTGCAACCAATTGGCATTAAAATAAATCAATTTAAATTTTTTTGCAAAATTTCCCAAAAAAATCGTAAGGGGTAAGCCTTATGATTTTTTCGAGTTAAAAATTTTTATAAAATTTTTTTCTGATTTTTTATTCTTTTTTAAATTTAAAGTATTATTTGAGTGAAAAGAAACTTATTGCAACAAATTTGCATTAAAAAATATCACATTTATAAATTTTGCTAAATTGTTCAAAAATGAGGAAAATTTTACATTTTCTCAAACAGGGTATGGAACTTGGTTCCTCGAATAACTTCTGGCACAGACATCTGAGGGCATGGCCGTCCAAGAAGAAAATGTAGCCCTTGATGCCATCTATCGACCACATTTTAAAGATTGGCGATCCGTTAGATATCGCCCGAGTTATAGGCAAAATTTGGTGGAAAAATGAGGAAAATTTTACATTTTCTCAAACAGGGTATGGAACTTGGTTCCTCGAATAACTTCTGGCACAGACATCTGAGGGCATGGCCATCCAAGAAGAAAATGTAGCCATTGGTGCCATCTATCGACCACAGGTTAAAGATTGGCGATCCGTTAGATACCGCCCGAGTTATAGGTAAAACTTGGTGAAAAAATGAGCCTAATGAAATTTTCAACTTTTTAAAATTTTTCAATTTTTTCATAATATTTTATTCTTTTTTTGTTTAAAACATTATTTGAGTGAAAAGAAACCTTTTGCAACCAATTGGCATTAAAATAAATCAATTTAAATTTTTTTGCAAAATTTCCCAAAAAAATCGTAAGGGGTAAGCCTTATGATTTTTTCGAGTTAAAATTTTTTTTAATTTTTTTCTGATTTTTTATTCTTTTTTAAATTTAAAGTATTATTTGAGTGAAAAGAAACTTATTGCAACAAATTTGCATTAAAAAATATCACATTTATAAATTTTGCTAAATTGTTCAAAAATGAGGAAAATTTTACATTTTCTCAAACAGGGTATGGAACTTGGTTCCTCGAATAACTTCTGGCACAGACATCTGAGGGCATGGCCGTCCAAGAAGAAAATGTAGCCCTTGATGCCATCTATCGACCACATTTTAAAGATTGGCGATCCGTTAGATATCGCCCGAGTTATAGGCAAAATTTGGTGGAAAAATGAGGAAAATTTTACATTTTCTCAAACAGGGTATGGAACTTGGTTCCTCGGATAACTTCTGGCACAGACATCTGAGGGCATGGCCGTCCAAGAAGAAAATGTAGCCATTGATGCCATCTATCGACCACAGGTTAAAGATTGGCGATCCGTTAGATACCGCCCGAGTTATAGGTAAAACTTTGTGAAAAAATGAGCCTAATGAAATTTTCAACTTTTTAAAACTTTTCAATTTTTTCATAATTTTTTATTCTTTTTTTGTTTAAAACATTATTTGAGTGAAAAGAAACTTATTGCTACCAATTGGCATTAAAATAAATCAATTTAAATTTTTTTGCAAAATTTCCCAAAAAAATCGTAAGGGGTAAGCCTTATGATTTTTTCGAGTTAAAAATTTTTTTAATTTTTTTCTGATTTTTTATTCTTTTTTAAATTTAAAGTATTATTTGAGTGAAAAGAAACTTATTGCAACAAATTTGCATTAAAAAATATCACATTTATAAATTTTGCTAAATTGTTCAAAAATGAGGAAAATTTTACATTTTCTCAAACAGGGTATGGAACTTGGTTCCTCGAATAACTTCTGGCACAGACATCTGAGGGCATGGCCGTCCAAGAAGAAAATGTAGCCCTTGATGCCATCTATCGACCACATTTTAAAGATTGGCGATCCGTTAGATACCGCCCGAGTTATAGGCAAAACTTGGTGGAAAAATGAGGAAAATTTTACATTTTCTCAAACAGGGTATGGAACTTGGTTCCTCGAATAACTTCTGGCACAGACATCTGAGGGCATGGCCGTCCAAGAAGAAAATGTAGCCATTGGTGCCATCTATCGACCACAGGTTAAAGATTGGCGATCCGTTAGATACCGCCCGAGTTATAGGTAAAACTTGGTGAAAAAATGAGCCTAATGAAATTTTCAACTTTTTAAAATTTTTCAATTTTTTTATAATATTTTATTCTTTTTTTGTTTAAAACATTATTTGAGTGAAAAGAAACCTTTTGCAACCAATTGGCATTAAAATAAATCAATTTAAATTTTTTTGCAAAAATTTCCCAAAAAAATCGTAAGGGGTAAGCCTTATGATTTTTTCGAGTTAAAAATTTTTTTTAATTTTTTTCTGATTTTTTATTCTGTTTTAAATTTAAAGTATTATTTGAGTGAAAAGAAACTTATTGCAACAAATTTGCATTAAAAAATATCACATTTATAAATTTTGCTAAATTGTTCAAAAATGAGGAAAATTTTACATTTTCTCAAACAGGGTATGGAACTTGGTTCCTCGAATAACTTCTGGCACAGACATCTGAGGGCATGGCCGTCCAAGAAGAAAATGTAGCCCTTGATGCCATCTATCGACCACATTTTAAAGATTGGCGATCCGTTAGATACCGCCCGAGTTATAGGCAAAACTTGGTGGAAAAATGAGGAAAATTTTACATTTTCTCAAACAGGGTATGGAACTTGGTTCCTCGAATAACTTCTGGCACAGACATCTGAGGGCATGGCCATCCAAGAAGAAAATGTAGCCATTGGTGCCATCTATCGACCACAGGTTAAAGATTGGCGATCCGTTAGATACCGCCCGAGTTATAGGTAAAACTTGGTGAAAAAATGAGCCTAATGAAATTTTCAACTTTTTAAAATTTTTCAATTTTTTCATAATATTTTATTCTTTTTTTGTTTAAAACATTATTTGAGTGAAAAGAAACCTATTGCAACCAATTGGCATTAAAATAAATCAATTTAAATTTTTTTGCAAAAATTTCCCAAAAAAATCGTAAGGGGTAAGCCTTATGATTTTTTCGAGTTAAAAATTTTTTTTAATTTTTTTCTGATTTTTTATTCTTTTTTAAATTTAAAGTATTATTTGAGTGAAAAGAAACTTATTGCAACAAATTTGCATTAAAAAATATCACATTTATAAATTTTGCTAAATTGTTCAAAAATGAGGAAAATTTTACATTTTCTCAAACAGGGTATGGAACTTGGTTCCTCGAATAACTTCTGGCACAGACATCTGAGGGCATGGCCGTCCAAGAAGAAAATGTAGCCCTTGATGCCATCTATCGACCACATTTTAAAGATTGGCGATCCGTTAGATTCCGCCCGAGTTATAGGCAAAACTTGGTGGAAAAATGAGGAAAATTTTACATTTTCTCAAACAGGGTATGGAACTTGGTTCCTCGAATAACTTCTGGCACAGACATCTGAGGGCATGGCCGTCCAAGAAGAAAATGTAGCCCTTGATGCCATCTATCGACCACATTTTAAAGATTGGCGATCCGTTAGATACCGCCCGAGTTATAGGCAAAACTTGGTGGAAAAATGAGCCTAATGAAATTTTCAACTTTTTAAAATTTTTCAATTTTTTTATAATATTTTATTCTTTTTTTGTTTAAAACATTATTTGAGTGAAAAGAAACCTATTGCAACCAATTGGCATTAAAATAAATCAATTTAAATTTTTTTGCAAAATTTCCCAAAAAAATCGTAAGGGGTAAGCCTTATGATTTTTTCGAGTTAAAAATTTTTATAAAATTTTTTTCTGATTTTTTATTCTTTTTTAAATTTAAAGTATTATTTGAGTGAAAAGAAACTTATTGCAACAAATTTGCATTAAAAAATATCACATTTATAAATTTTGCTAAATTGTTCAAAAATGAGGAAAATTTTACATTTTCTCAAACAGGGTATGGAACTCGGTTCCTCGAATAACTTCTGGCACAGACATCTGAGGGCATGGCCGTCCAAGAAGAAAATGTAGCCCTTGATGCCATCTATCGACCACATTTTAAAGATTGGCGATCCGTTAGATACCGCCCGAGTTATAGGCAAAACTTGGTGGAAAAATGAGCCTAATGAAATTTTCAACTTTTTAAAATTTTTCAATTTTTTTATAATATTTTATTCTTTTTTTGTTTAAAACATTATTTGAGTGAAAAGAAACCTATTGCAACCAATTGGCATTAAAATAAATCAATTTAAATTTTTTTGCAAAATTTCCCAAAAAAATCGTAAGGGGTAAGCCTTATGATTTTTTCGAGTTAAAAATTTTTATAAAATTTTTTTCTGATTTTTTATTCTTTTTTAAATTTAAAGTATTATTTGAGTGAAAAGAAACTTATTGCAACAAATTTGCATTAAAAAATATCACATTTATAAATTTTGCTAAATTGTTCAAAAATGAGGAAAATTTTACATTTTCTCAAACAGGGTATGGAACTTGGTTCCTCGAATAACTTCTGGCACAGACATCTGAGGGCATGGCCGTCCAAGAAGAAAATGTAGCCCTTGATGCCATCTATCGACCACATTTTAAAGATTGGCGATCCGTTAGATATCGCCCGAGTTATAGGCAAAATTTGGTGGAAAAATGAGGAAAATTTTACATTTTCTCAAACAGGGTATGGAACTTGGTTCCTCGAATAACTTCTGGCACAGACATCTGAGGGCATGGCCATCCAAGAAGAAAATGTAGCCATTGGTGCCATCTATCGACCACAGGTTAAAGATTGGCGATCCGTTAGATACCGCCCGAGTTATAGGTAAAACTTGGTGAAAAAATGAGCCTAATGAAATTTTCAACTTTTTAAAATTTTTCAATTTTTTCATAATATTTTATTCTTTTTTTGTTTAAAACATTATTTGAGTGAAAAGAAACATATTGCAACCAATTGGCATTAAAATAAATCAATTTAAATTTTTTTGCAAAATTTCCCAAAAAAATCGTAAGGGGTAAGCCTTATGATTTTTTCGAGTTAAAAATTTTTATAAAATTTTTTTCTGATTTTTTATTCTTTTTTAAATTTAAAGTATTATTTGAGTGAAAAGAAACTTATTGCAACAAATTTGCATTAAAAAATATCACATTTATAAATTTTGCTAAATTGTTCAAAAATGAGGAAAATTTTACATTTTCTCAAACAGGGTATGGAACTTGGTTCCTCGAATAACTTCTGGCACAGACATCTGAGGGCATGGCCGTCCAAGAAGAAAATGTAGCCCTTGATGCCATCTATCGACCACATTTTAAAGATTGGCGATCCGTTAGATACCGCCCGAGTTATAGGCAAAACTTGGTGGAAAAATGAGGAAAATTTTACATTTTCTCAAACAGGGTATGGAACTTGGTTCCTCGGATAACTTCTGGCACAGACATCTGAGGGCATGGCCGTCCAAGAAGAAAATGTAGCCATTGATGCCATCTATCGACCACAGGTTAAAGATTGGCGATCCGTTAGATACCGCCCGAGTTATAGGTAAAACTTTGTGAAAAAATGAGCCTAATGAAATTTTCAACTTTTTAAAAATTTTCAATTTTTTCATAATTTTTTATTCTTTTTTTGTTTAAAACATTATTTGAGTGAAAAGAAACTTATTGCTACCAATTGGCATTAAAATAAATCAATTTATTTTTTTTTGCAAAATTTCCCAAAAAAATCGTAAGGGGTAAGCCTTATGATTTTTTCGAGTTAAAAATTTTTTTAAATTTTTTTTCTGATTTTTTATTCTTTTTTAAATTTAAAGCATTATTTGAGTGAAAAGAAACTTATTGCAACAAATTCGCATTAAAATATATCACATTTATAAATTTTGCTAAATTGTTCAAAAATGAGGAAAATTTTACATTTTCTCAAACAGGGTATGGAACTTGGTTCCTCGAATAACTTCTGGCACAGACATCTGAGGGCATGGCCGTCCAAGAAGAAAATGTAGCCCTTGATGCCATCTATCGACCACATTTTAAAGATTGGCGATCCGTTAGATACCGCCCGAGTTATAGGCAAAACTTGGTGGAAAAATGAGGAAAATTTTACATTTTCTCAAACAGGGTATGGAACTTGGTTCCTCGAATAACTTCTGGCACAGACATCTGAGGGCATGGCCGTCCAAGAAGAAAATGTAGCCCTTGATGCCATCTATCGACCACATTTTAAAGATTGGCGATCCGTTAGATACCGCCCGAGTTATAGGCAAAACTTGGTGGAAAAATGAGCCTAATGAAATTTTCAACTTTTTAAAATTTTTCAATTTTTTTATAATATTTTATTCTTTTTTTGTTTAAAACATTATTTGAGTGAAAAGAAACCTATTGCAACCAATTGGCATTAAAATAAATCAATTTAAATTTTTTTGCAAAATTTCCCAAAAAAATCGTAAGGGGTAAGCCTTATGATTTTTTCGAGTTAAAAATTTTTATAAAATTTTTTTCTGATTTTTTATTCTTTTTTAAATTTAAAGTATTATTTGAGTGAAAAGAAACTTATTGCAACAAATTTGCATTAAAAAATATCACATTTATAAATTTTGCTAAATTGTTCAAAAATGAGGAAAATTTTACATTTTCTCAAACAGGGTATGGAACTTGGTTCCTCGAATAACTTCTGGCACAGACATCTGAGGGCATGGCCGTCCAAGAAGAAAATGTAGCCCTTGATGCCATCTATCGACCACATTTTAAAGATTGGCGATCCGTTAGATACCGCCCGAGTTATAGGCAAAACTTGGTGGAAAAATGAGCCTAATGAAATTTTCAACTTTTTAAAATTTTTCAATTTTTTCATAATATTTTATTCTTTTTTTGTTTAAAACATTATTTGAGTGAAAAGAAACTTATTGCTACCAATTGGCATTAAAATAAATCAATTTATTTTTTTTTGCAAAATTTCCCAAAAAAATCGTAAGGGCCTTATGTAATAGCCTTATGATTTTTTCGAGTTAAAAATTTTTTTAAATTTTTTTTCTGATTTTTTATTCTTTTTTAAATTTAAAGCATTATTTGAGTGAAAAGAAACTTATTGCAACAAATTCGCATTAAAATATATCACATTTATAAATTTTGCTAAATTGTTCAAAAATGAGGAAAATTTTACATTTTCTCAAACAGGGTATGGAACTTGGTTCCTCGAATAACTTCTGGCACAGACATCTGAGGGCATGGCCGTCCAAGAAGAAAATGTAGCCCTTGATGCCATCTATCGACCACATTTTAAAGATTGGCGATCCGTTAGATACCGCCCGAGTTATAGGCAAAACTTGGTGGAAAAATGAGGAAAATTTTACATTTTCTCAAACAGGGTATGGAACTTGGTTCCTCGAATAACTTCTGGCACAGACATCTGAGGGCATGGCCGTCCAAGAAGAAAATGTAGCCATTGGTGCCATCTATCGACCACAGGTTAAAGATTGGCGATCCGTTAGATACCGCCCGAGTTATAGGTAAAACTTGGTGAAAAAATGAGCCTAATGAAATTTTCAACTTTTTAAAATTTTTCAATTTTTTTATAATATTTTATTCTTTTTTTGTTTAAAACATTATTTGAGTGAAAAGAAACCTTTTGCAACCAATTGGCATTAAAATAAATCAATTTAAATTTTTTTGCAAAAATTTCCCAAAAAAATCGTAAGGGGTAAGCCTTATGATTTTTTCGAGTTAAAAATTTTTTTTAATTTTTTTCTGATTTTTTATTCTGTTTTAAATTTAAAGTATTATTTGAGTGAAAAGAAACTTATTGCAACAAATTTGCATTAAAAAATATCACATTTATAAATTTTGCTAAATTGTTCAAAAATGAGGAAAATTTTACATTTTCTCAAACAGGGTATGGAACTTGGTTCCTCGAATAACTTCTGGCACAGACATCTGAGGGCATGGCCGTCCAAGAAGAAAATGTAGCCCTTGACGCCATCTATCGACCACATTTTAAAGATTGGCGATCCGTTAGATACCGCCCGAGTTATAGGCAAAACTTGGTGGAAAAATGAGGAAAATTTTACATTTTCTCAAACAGGGTATGGAACTTGGTTCCTCGAATAACTTCTGGCACAGACATCTGAGGGCATGGCCATCCAAGAAGAAAATGTAGCCATTGGTGCCATCTATCGACCACAGGTTAAAGATTGGCGATCCGTTAGATACCGCCCGAGTTATAGGTAAAACTTGGTGAAAAAATGAGCCTAATGAAATTTTCAACTTTTTAAAATTTTTCAATTTTTTCATAATATTTTATTCTTTTTTTGTTTAAAACATTATTTGAGTGAAAAGAAACCTATTGCAACCAATTGGCATTAAAATAAATCAATTTAAATTTTTTTGCAAAAATTTCCCAAAAAAATCGTAAGGGGTAAGCCTTATGATTTTTTCGAGTTAAAAATTTTTTTTAATTTTTTTCTGATTTTTTATTCTTTTTTAAATTTAAAGTATTATTTGAGTGAAAAGAAACTTATTGCAACAAATTTGCATTAAAAAATATCACATTTATAAATTTTGCTAAATTGTTCAAAAATGAGGAAAATTTTACATTTTCTCAAACAGGGTATGGAACTTGGTTCCTCGAATAACTTCTGGCACAGACATCTGAGGGCATGGCCGTCCAAGAAGAAAATGTAGCCCTTGATGCCATCTATCGACCACATTTTAAAGATTGGCGATCCGTTAGATACCGCCCGAGTTATAGGCAAAACTTGGTGGAAAAATGAGGAAAATTTTACATTTTCTCAAACAGGGTATGGAACTTGGTTCCTCGAATAACTTCTGGCACAGACATCTGAGGGCATGGCCGTCCAAGAAGAAAATGTAGCCCTTGATGCCATCTATCGACCACATTTTAAAGATTGGCGATCCGTTAGATACCGCCCGAGTTATAGGCAAAACTTGGTGGAAAAATGAGCCTAATGAAATTTTCAACTTTTTAAAATTTTTCAATTTTTTTATAATATTTTATTCTTTTTTTGTTTAAAACATTATTTGAGTGAAAAGAAACCTATTGCAACCAATTGGCATTAAAATAAATCAATTTAAATTTTTTTGCAAAATTTCCCAAAAAAATCGTAAGGGGTAAGCCTTATGATTTTTTCGAGTTAAAAATTTTTATAAAATTTTTTTCTGATTTTTTATTCTTTTTTAAATTTAAAGTATTATTTGAGTGAAAAGAAACTTATTGCAACAAATTTGCATTAAAAAATATCACATTTATAAATTTTGCTAAATTGTTCAAAAATGAGGAAAATTTTACATTTTCTCAAACAGGGTATGGAACTTGGTTCCTCGAATAACTTCTGGCACAGACATCTGAGGGCATGGCCGTCCAAGAAGAAAATGTAGCCCTTGATGCCATCTATCGACCACATTTTAAAGATTGGCGATCCGTTAGATACCGCCCGAGTTATAGGCAAAACTTGGTGGAAAAATGAGCCTAATGAAATTTTCAACTTTTTAAAATTTTTCAATTTTTTTATAATATTTTATTCTTTTTTTGTTTAAAACATTATTTGAGTGAAAAGAAACCTATTGCAACCAATTGGCATTAAAATAAATCAATTTAAATTTTTTTGCAAAATTTCCCAAAAAAATCGTAAGGGGTAAGCCTTATGATTTTTTCGAGTTAAAAATTTTTATAAAATTTTTTTCTGATTTTTTATTCTTTTTTAAATTTAAAGTATTATTTGAGTGAAAAGAAACTTATTGCAACAAATTTGCATTAAAAAATATCACATTTATAAATTTTGCTAAATTGTTCAAAAATGAGGAAAATTTTACATTTTCTCAAACAGGGTATGGAACTTGGTTCCTCGAATAACTTCTGGCACAGACATCTGAGGGCATGGCCGTCCAAGAAGAAAATGTAGCCCTTGATGCCATCTATCGACCACATTTTAAAGATTGGCGATCCGTTAGATACCGCCCGAGTTATAGGCAAAACTTGGTGGAAAAATGAGGAAAATTTTACATTTTCTCAAACAGGGTATGGAACTTGGTTCCTCGGATAACTTCTGGCACAGACATCTGAGGGCATGGCCGTCCAAGAAGAAAATGTAGCCATTGATGCCATCTATCGACCACAGGTTAAAGATTGGCGATCCGTTAGATACCGCCCGAGTTATAGGTAAAACTTTGTGAAAAAATGAGCCTAATGAAATTTTCAACTTTTTAAAAATTTTCAATTTTTTCATAATTTTTTATTCTTTTTTTGTTTAAAACATTATTTGAGTGAAAAGAAACTTATTGCTACCAATTGGCATTAAAATAAATCAATTTATTTTTTTTTGCAAAATTTCCCAAAAAAATCGTAAGGGGTAAGCCTTATGATTTTTTCGAGTTAAAAATTTTTTTAAATTTTTTTTCTGATTTTTTATTCTTTTTTAAATTTAAAGCATTATTTGAGTGAAAAGAAACTTATTGCAACAAATTCGCATTAAAATATATCACATTTATAAATTTTGCTAAATTGTTCAAAAATGAGGAAAATTTTACATTTTCTCAAACAGGGTATGGAACTTCCTCGATGAATAGATCACTTGTCACTACGCGAAAACCCCCTTTCAATGTATTTATAATTAGAAAAAAAAATCAAATTCAGGCCACATTGCATAGTCTCCGAACCACCCTGTACGAAAAATTTACACGCAGTTCTTCTGCAGAGGGGTTCTTATTTCAGACTTAAGCCATTATTTTTGACACATTTTTCCATGGCAAAAGATTTATTCGACAACTGAAGAGTGATCAGAGTGATTTCGGATACATAAAAATAAAAAAAATGTTTTATGGATTAATGGATTCATGTAATAAAATTCACACACATAAATCAAAACAATTCGGAATGAATAGAACAACAAAAAAAAGTCATTAAAATTAATTTGCATTGCTGTAAGTATTTTCATTTTTGTTTCATTTGTTTTTTTTTTGTTTTGTTTTATTACACTCTTGCCGTTCAACAAAGTAATTTTGTTTTGTGTCTTGTTTGTTTGTTCATGAGTGAAAAATTTTCTTCCATTTTCCACATGCGTGTTCGTGTTACATTTCATAGTTATGCTGCTTTCCGTTGTTGCGCTTTTGCAAGCTTGTATTAGTACTTCATTTGTCCAATTTGTTTTATGTTTTTGTTTATCTTGTTCTTCTTCTATGTTATTGTGATGCTTTTAAATGTTGCATGACGTGCTGTAAAACTTCTACTAACGCAGACGATTTGTTTGTTCAATTGTTTTTTTTTGGTATTCTGCCAGCGTTCCAAAAACTTCTTTTACTTGTTTGGTGTAAGTGTGTGTATGTGTGTTTTTATGTATCTTAGTTGTGTACTGGTATCAAGGTTTTATCTTTTTTTTACATTCAAAAATATATCATATATTTACGCATATATACTTCTTTGTCATATATGTAACTACACTTTTTTCTTATTTGTTCGTTTTGTTTTTGTGTGTTTTGTTCACATTACAGTTACAGCTTTACTATGTATATATAATATATCATTGTGTTCCATTTATAAGTATGTTTATGCATAGTATTTTCATCACCAAATGCTACATTCTCCCTCTTGCTTTTCTAAACGGCTTCCTTCCATAACTTCTCTCTGCTCCAGGTTTTCCTTCCCCAATTGTTTTCTCCTAGCCCTTTACAGCCGCTTAAAAGGGATGCTTCCCAAAAATGCTGCTGTGTAGTACCTTTGATTTAGTAGCGAAATATTTGTCTCTCATTCCACTCATCCCAACCGCTCGCAGAAACGCTAATCTAGGCAGGTATTCGGTGCGATTTTTTTTTTTCATTTATCAAAATTATTCAACCATGCTCTTCCTTTTTCCTCTCTCTGTCCTTTAACTTCAATCCATTCAATTTCCTGTCTATCTGCAACCTGTCGCAAACATGTGCCCTTCACTCGATCCTTCCATTCACAAAGGGTTTTCTAAACATAGACACAATGTAACAGTACAGAGAGACAGTACAGCTTTTCGATAGAGTTATAGTGGACAGTTTTCTTGTTTCTTAGGGCTTTGGTTCTAAACATTCACTTGTAGGGCGATTCCAGCAAAACAACAACAACCTTTCTCCCTCGGACATAATGGCTCCAACCGAACCGACCAAAGATGGAGTGTAAATGGAGTTTAGAGTATACACACACACACATGTTTACACAGTTTACACAGATCCTAAGTTTGTTTAGTGCTTTTACTCTGTAGCTTCAGCTATAAATCGTTGCCCTTTTTGGCTTCTCGCCCTTTCTCCCATTGTTGTTTTACATTACCATTTTTTTTAAGCTAGTTTCGCATGCGCTACCGGGAGCAATGTTTTTGCTACACATAGAAAGAGATTGTTTTTCCATAAGTCTCTGAAGTATCGTTATGTGGTGTATGAAAGTGTGAGTGTAAGAACGTTTAAGAAATGGACACCTTTTTTCCTGTTGTGTAGTGCTGTATCGATATAATAAATTAAAAACATACTACAAAAATGTATAAACAATATTTAAAAACCTTTCAATACACTTAACTTATAGTAAAAAAAGGGGAGAAAATCACCATTCTCACACCTGTTTCTAAAACGATGTTAGAAAAGGTAGAAATACGATAACAAAGCTGTAAAACATCACACAAAAATTAACTTCAAATTATGTGCTGTAATGTGCTTGCGCACATGTAAATATTACTTAAAAAAACATTACATTTACAATCATACACACACAGACAGAAGTTTGCTTCATCTTGCTACTTCTTCGTTTTCCTTCTTTTGTTTCTGCTATTATTTTTTGCATCTCTATTGTTTCGCTTATACACGTGCTGTTTTTTATACAACTTCTAATTAATGTGATTTAGTTATGGCTATTGGTTTCTGTTTCCCTATTCTCGTTTCGTCTATTTGTTTGTTCTTCGCTTGTACATTAAAATTAATCAGACTTTCCCGTTTTATTTCATTTTTTTTATTTTCTTAAGTTTCATTGTAGCTGTTTTGTTTTGTTGTGTGTTTGGTTTCCTTCTTCTGCTCTTTTCTTCAAAATTGTTTTGTTTGTTGTTTCGATTTTGTTCTTTTTTTGCAGTTTGTGGTTTCCGTTTATCTTTCTCTCTCTCTCTCTCTCTCTCTCTCTCTCTCTTTTCCGCTCTCTTTCTAGCGTGGTGTTAAACTAGATGTTATTGTTCATGAAAGTACTTGTTATTGGTTTACCTATTATAGTACGTTTGCCATGTACCGTAACTATTAAGAAGCTTTGTATAAAACGCTGCTTTATTTCTACACGTGTTTCGCTTGTGAGTGAGAAGAGAGATGATGGGATTATGAAACGGGATTCTTCCTTTCAATAGTAAAAACTTACTAACTTGTACCGGAGTGTCGCCCGTCTGGGTTGGTTCTGCAGAAAAATTTCAATTAATTTTCCCTCATAGCTTGTGTGCGCAAATATTTGTCTGTTTCGAATTGTGTATTCACTCTCTCCACCTTAAAACCATCTCGCTACTTTACAAAGCTATCCGGTTTCCGGTTCTCTAATCGATGGGATGTGGAAAAAATTCACTCACTGAAAATTCACACGTGGAGTGAACGGGTTTACTCTCGGTGAAAAGAGTAAAAGAAGGAACCGAAACCGGCTGGTTTAGCAAATACGGTTACAAATATGTTCGCTTCTGCCTATGTGGATGTCTCCAGTGGTTGCAAATGTTTAAATTTGTTCGTGTGTTCCTGTTACAAAGCGACACTAATAAATTTGTAAATTGGCCGTTCAGATTATAAGTGAAGAAACGGTTTCATATAGAAATAGTATAATAAAACATGTTTTGGACCTGTTCAGAAGTGTTTTACTCGCTAGCCGCTCGTTTTTGGGGTGGTGAGTGCAAAGTTTTGATTTGGTTGTGAATTGTGCAATTTTCCTTCCTTACAAACCGTAACCTGCATTTCATCCATATCCTAATAATGCTACACCGCTTTTGCTCTTTTTCCTACATTTTTCCGAACACTAACAGTGAGCGTTCCCCTTAAATGCACCCACCATCGTTAAGGTTATGTTGTATAATTTTTGGTTTATTTTACTTTTTTTCATATTTCCTTGTTTTTAGTACAAACGATCATTCTAAGCACGCTACCATGTTCTTTGTTATATAAAAGCTTTTGGTTTTGTTTAATGTTCTTTGTTGTGTGTATGTTCAGCTCAACGGCTTTTTTACGGCTTGCAATAAATCAGCTTATCAACTTGTCGGCCCACGCCGACCAGAGCGAGAGGTTTTTTGGCAGGATACAATGCAGAAGGATGTTACGATTTATCCTTTAACTAGCCCCAAAAAAACGTGTGGAAACTCAAACACACGCCTATCCTGCCTCATTTCACCCAAGTCGCTACACTGCTGTATGTGTGTGTTTGCCGTTGAAACATGAAATGTATTGTATATAGATAATATATATATAATGGTATATGTATATATCTTCTATATGCACTCTATATGTTAATTTTATTATCACAAATATGTATTTCGGTTTGATGCGTTCATTGTTCTCCCTTTGCCTTCATTTTGTGTTTTGCCCGATTTGTCAATTCTAAGTCAATTGGGATAAGAGAGATTATTATCAATTTGTGCTGCCCCGTTACCGGTACAGTGGAACGATACTCGAATAGGGATCCAAACGTAGACCGTGATGGAGAAAGCCAGAGAAAAAGGGGATGAGAGATGTAGAAAATGTACGTTTTATGATTACTACTGCTGTAATACAGACGATAGGCTTTTCTTACAGACGTTTTTTTTTACTAAACGCAACTTCAAACGAAACTTCCTAATGACGGTCATTCATATTAGTCTAACAGAGAAACAAATTCTCATATAAAAATGTAAAAATTCTTTTGTGTTTTATGGAATTAATTAATGCAAAATAATTGAATCTTCTTTGGAACAAAATGAATTTTAAGTCACAGCGTTCACTAGAGTAATGATTTTACCAAGACATCCAAGACCAAGAACCTATCGTCTGTACAAAGCGTTACATATGCGTGGGAGATACATCCGTGACATCCGTGTGGCCGATGCGATTAGGATTAAAACGAACAACTACATGTCTGCCTACAGCAATCTGTTTTACAAAGCCATTAGGGATGGCCCATTAGACACACGCGCGTTAGTAAAAAACACCATCCCGCTTTGGAACGACAAATAGACGAGTAGAAAGTACAAATGTTATTACATATCCTCACTACTACCTCATGCGCTACGTTTAGTGTTTTGCTGTGTTTACTAGTTCTGAGTGTGTGTTTGCCTTTTTGTTTGTTGCTTTTACGTTTATCTCGGAACGAACATGCAAGGTGTGCATACCAGGCGGATGCAGAAAAAACGGAGGGAACCATTTAGATACAGAGAGTTTGAGAGAAAATACGGTTAAAATCGGTTGATCCATGAGTCACACTTTCGCGTTATTTAGCCTACGATGTGTTTTTTTGTTCTTAATTCTTTCTTCTAGCCGCACTAAGATTTAGCCTAGCTGTATTTTGTGTACCACATCTATCACCTAGTTGTTCGATTATTTGTTTTGTAGTTTTGTTTCCATACTAACATCATGTTAAAACGTGCTATTTTATCTGCTGCACACTATTCACTCTCCCTTTACCTCAATCACACAGTCAGTAGTAAGTACACTCAGTACGAATTCGAAGAAGATGCAAAAGAGCCACCAAGTAATGCTATATTAATTCTGTTCTGCTGCTGCTTCACACGCTACATTGTGAGTAACATTGTTTTTGCTTCCTTGTCCACTTAATGGTCACCATTTTAATGTTGTATCGTTCTTCCTAAGAGTTATGCTGCCTTTTTTGCATCCATTAAAAATACAAACAGTTTAAACATTAAGATAATTTACGCAGTATTCTCCTCAGCCAATTTAATGATTTTGTTCCTTCCCTCTAGTACAAGTCTTTTCGGTGTTTCGCATTCCACATTTACTGGCTAGGAAAACAAACAAAACGATTCCTTACACAACAAAAGGTAGCATAGTTTAGATTTGTTTTGCCTTTTTGGTTTTCGTTTTCAACAATAAAACTAGCGCTAACAAGTATTCGATTATATACACAATACGTACATCAAACTTTGATCACATTCGCTAGTCGCTAATACATCCGGCAAACGGCGATCGCTACAAATTCGAAAACCAATACACTAATATCGTTCCATCAGGGTATGTTTTTTTGGGTGGACTGTAGAATGCGATAATGTTGACATCAAAATGACATCTAATCGAATATTAACTGATGCGGTTGTGTTCATTTCTGTCGCTCGCTTGTTCCATTATAAATTTTATCTTTAGTAATGAACTAAACATTCGTAAGAACGAAAGAAACCTGCAAATAAAAGAAAGAAAAAGAAATTGAAATTAGAAAACATAACAACAAATCATAATTAGTTTAATAACTTCGGATTTTGGTCGTTCCGATACCGTTCGACTGTTTCAAACAAAACTTAAACGATATCAAAACAAAACCAATAAATCGAACTAAAGTAACAGAACATCATAACGACGCGTGCATTTACGTTTTGTAATGATTTTTTCACTTTTTTCGTTTGACTTTATTCATCTGCATGGAGCAGAGAGTTTTGTTGTTTTGCTTGTTTGCGTTTCGTTACCATAAACTTTTATATGCATATATATATAAACGTGTAGTTGTTATACATTATACCATTACATTATACTCTTATGCTTGTTTTTTTTGTGTTTGTTTAGTATCTGTATGTATCTTCCCATTGAAAAAAAAAGTTTCTTCTCTAAGTGATAGTAGTAGGTGTCTAGGCTTTCATCTTCACAAATGGTTTTAAAATTATCTTGTTCAACTGTTTACACGTATGCGCGGTTTGTTTACATATGTTTTTCTTGTTTTTTTTTTTTTATTATCGAGGGCATATAGAAAACCGATAGCTATATCAAATCGTATTGATTATTTTCATTTCTTGTAGTGTCATATTATTTCCATATAAGGCAATATGTTACTTATATCATACAAAAAACTGTCTTCAAGTATACGAAGAAAAAGGAAAAGAAAAATAAACTAACAATCGTAAAATATTTGCATCCGAACAATCGTAAGAGCAACCTTGACGAAAAAAAGTGCCACCCGCTTGAGCTCGGTTAGACCAGTGTATTATACGATCATATAGGGATTGTTATAGATGGAGCAGTTTTTGCTGCACTCCCAAAATTACCCCCCACAAACTGAGGGTGGAGGGATATTTTTTTTTTGTTGCAATTTAAATGTGTTCCTGTGTTAACGATACAATGATTATCGGTATGGCTAGTGTGCAATATTTAGAGAAAAGCAATGTTTCATAAATTGTATGACCAGTTTACAAACTGATTTATATGTTTGTATATATAAACGACCCAATACTTTTGGGGCAAAAAGTACAAAACACGAATATACGTAAATCAACCGTTAATTCTGACCATGCTGTTTGCACACTATTTTGCTCCTACGTCTCCGTGTAACGAGCTTAATATTGGCGGTTGGTGTTTTGTTCTACAGTGTTTCCTAGTTTTGTTTTTATTGTTATAATCCCGTATCAGGTATATCATCGTTTTATTTCTTCTGCTAACTGCTGATGCTGCCTTTTAATATAAACGTAGTATTTGTGTAGACAATGTAAGCACAAAATTAAGAAATAAAACGAACCGTATTCAGAATAGTTACATACGCAATATCAAACATTTTTTTGTCCACCCCATTGACCATATGCTGGTTGCTACACCTGCGATACTACCGATTTAATCTCGTGAATATTATATGAATAGTTATGAATACTGCTGCCGAAAAAACAGCTAACATTAATAAAGTTTTTAAAAAAAAAGAGAAGAAACATTAAACGCGAGTCAGGCCTGCGTAAAGGTGACGTCGAACGTAAAGAAAACTGTACAAAGAGTATCCTTTCACGAGGGTTAATCGTGAAATGGAAAAGCATTTTCAAAACAACCGAAACCGAGCGGTAATCGATGTTGGTACTAGCTGTTTAGCCCCAATCTAAGTAGAGTTGTGAACGCCTTCCAATATCAATGAACCATACCTAACACTTTGAAAATTACACGAATACGTAGTACATGAGAACGAAAAGTAAACGATAAAAACCTTAACACAATAAGCTAATGTAGTATGTAATAGCCAGTCTCTCTATAAATTGATTAGTTTGTTTGTTTGTGAGTTTCTTAGTTGAGTAAATTAAAAAAAAAACAAAAACGAAAACAAAATTAATCATGTAAAACCTCGATAAGATACCATTCCACAGTGCATTTTAGTTGCGGTTACGCTACGATAGATCTATTTAGCCCTTACATCTTAGGAAAACATAAACTATTACAGTCTGACTCTGCTTACAACAGTGCTTTTTTGTTTGTTTGCCTTTCATGAACCATTAATTTCTATCATGCAATAAGCTAAAGCCCGTTTTTTATGTTTAGAGCTGCGTGTTCCGTGCTGGCCAATTAGTGAAACTAGTGGGACAAAGTCACGCAGAAACCTATAGAGATCTTACATTATAATGTGTGGAGCAACCGATAAAGAGATCTTAAATTGATATCAGCGAAACGCGCTGTCAAATTAATCATTGTATCGTGTAGTGGTTCTTCCTCTTGTTCACACATTCTTCTATTCCAAGCATTGCTAGTATCTTCTACAATAATTAAATGAAGAAGCGTATCCGTTTTGCTTGGTAGCTTTCACCAAATGCAGCTAATGCAGACACCCATCCACGACACATAGAGGGCATTACTTGCATTGATGCTTTACGTTAATACGATAACTTGTCCCACTCGTTTCCGGTGCTGAATGAGAAGGTTTAAAATGAATTTAATTTCTATATTGCGACAAACCGGACAAATGGGATCGCACTAGTAGCAACATATATCCCATCAAGTTCCGTATACCGGGGGGATTGAATTCAAATTGGGTTGCACTGTTAACGCAAAGCTAACTTATAAATTACCCTCTTTAACTTCTTCACCAACCAACCATCCCGCTGTAGTAAGACTTAATATAGTTTTAATTGTTTTTGCTTTGTTCCGTACGTAAGGCAATTTTATGTATTGATTTGTTATCGATTAAACATCTGGCAGATGATCCGACATATTCACACATCTTAAAATAGATTGTTAATTAATTAATACAGAACGTTCAACTAAACAGGACATTAGAAGAATCTACATCTGTACGAAACTTCATTTAATTTTCATATTTTTTGACCACGCATGTGTTTCGGGTAAAGCTTCCCTTCAGAGACGTCAAGAAACTTTACTGGCAATGTGAATTAGCAGCAGCTATGTCCTCGTACGTTTTAAATTTGAACTCAAAACCGGTTTGAACTTATAGGATAGTTTCCCATAGCGTTGAACTAGGCACGCAAGGATAATAAAAACCAGCCAAAACGTTCAACACAATTCATATCATATAAAGCTGGTCTCCAAACTCAAACGTACTCCTACGGCAAAGAAAAACACTTTTACAAACGTTATACCGATTGCTTCACAATATAAAAAAAATTAAACAAAAATCACAAAAGATTATTTTATGATTAAACTATTACCGACTTCCAAACACAATCTTGTTGCCTACCATCTGATTTGCTCTTTTCGTTTTTGTTTCCAAAATGCTTAAATGCGTATTATTATGTTTGCTCCACCTCCGTGTGTTTGAGCCGCTAAAGAACATTTACATACAAAGACGAGCGTGAATTTAATTGGCGCAACGCAAGCGACGCACGCTGTTTACGTTTGCTGTTGTGGTTAATAGTTGTTTAGTAATTGTTCAACAGGTACCAACCCTTTCCATTACGTGCGCCTACTATTACTATATGCCTGGCTTCATATACGCATTCAGTGCTACATTTACTTCCGTTATGCTCTTATGGCGAATGTAAACAGGATCCAAAAGACAAGAAGGGTTTTGACATTAAATTAGAAAGTAACACAATGTTCTCCAATATTCACGCACTAAAGCACTGTACGCTTTTACGCCCAATTTCATTTATACAAATATTACTGAAAGATAACTACCGCAATCCTACCCCAAAAACGCAATCGCGCCTTATGCGAAGGTTTCTAGCAATATAGATACACAACCTTACATGGCTCGCGTGTACCTTTCGTTCAGTCGTTTAACCGTGATTTTTCTTCAATGCCACACTTGTTCTCACTAAAATAAAACTATACAATTACATGATTGAACTAAAGCTGTATGAAGGTAAGATACGCTTGAACTAATAATAAAACAATAATTTGAAACAAAACTAGCAATGCATTATAGACCCATTTTCCCTTTCAGTTCTTACTATGTGAAACACTGAAACATTAGTAAACATTAACCTAATTCTAGTTATCTTTTTCTTTTCACTCCCAACACGGTGTCTGTACAATCATTAACGATTAATTCCAATTTCTATCCCGCGCTCGGATACCTTCAATCCTGCACAATTGTTGTTCATTGTTAAACAGCTGCCAAGTATTCGAAAACAATTTCGACCTATATCTGCAAAACCTCAAAATACATAGAAAATGACTATATGCGGGTGCATGGACAGTTATAATACTACTCAGCAAGTAACGTAGTACAACTTGATAACGTTCACTATCAGACAGATAGACACACACACACACATACATATCAATCTATTTTCTAGTACATGTTCAACATTAACCTTTTTTTTCGTTTCAAAGATAGACTAATGCCAGGATTTTGAAATAGAAAGCTTTTGATAGAGAAACGTCTTCCAACACAGCTGGAACAGAATCAATTCATTCAATCAACTGTTTATAATGAATAGAAGACAATATGACAAGAGAAGTAAGGGATGAAAAGATTAGTAGAAACAAAACTCCACTACGTAAACTGTACTAAAGCAGCATACATTGATGTGTATGGACGTATTCAAACAATTGGTATGTAAAACATAACTAAAACACAAAACAAAAGTTGCTCACCGCACATGCAGGTGTGCGCAGTGACGAAAAAAAAGCCATTCTACACATAATGTAATTTTTAATCAATTCTCCGACACCGCTACCAAGAAAAAACACGATGTGAAGATCGTGAAAATCGATATGCGCGCTATGCATGAAAAGATAAACTAAAGAGAAAATAAGAAAAAAGTGCACTTCTGACGAACGATAAGCCCTCATAAACTACAACGCTAATACTTCTGCGTTCGGCATCCACATAGCTTCGTTCCGTATCCTACATTCTTTCATTAAAGACGATGTGGAGAGATTATGTTGCGAAAACCGAAACACAACAAGCGGATGATTGCATTCCAGCTTCATCAGGATGCGTGATGATGCCTTCAAAACGAACAAGAAGCATTCAGCTGTCGAAGAGCGAGGGCGATTACACGTCGGCCACCGGCTGGATTTTTACTCGCCGAACCAGGCGTAATGGTGCTTGTTGGCGATCTGAGCCGGACTCAGGGGCCCAAACTGGCCGTACTGGGCGGTCGGAAACTGTATGTGTGCGGGCAGCGGATGTGTGGGTAGAACCTGCAACGGAAAAGACGGGAATCGCTCAGTGCTGGTCGTGCTGTCCTTGGACGCGTACGGCGAGCTATTGCTAAGCGGTGTGTTGCGCACCTGCCGACTGGAGGCATTGTGTGCTGGTGGCGGTACGACACGATTGTACGCCGTTTGGTACGGTGCCGCCTGGGACACGAATACCGCCGACCGGCGGTACATATCGCCCTGGGCGTAGATGTCCGGCTGCTGCTGTGCCTGGTGCTGATGCTGCTGCAGGATTGCTCCCGGCGAGCTGCCCAGCGGTGTGTTAGCGCTCGGCTGATGCTGCCGGTAGACGGCAGCCGTCGGAGGACCCCACGAGGTTGCTCCGGTCGGTGTGCTCTTGGCGTGTGCATGCGGTGGTGGAGCATGGCCAATCGCGCCACCGCTACAACCTCCGCTTCCACCTTGATGTTGCTGCTGTTGCTGCTGCTGGTGAATGGCAGCGGCGGCTGCTGCCGCAGCTGCAGCCGTTGCCGCTGCCATCGAGGACGACGATGAGGCCGAGGACGATGGAATATAGGAGGATGATTCGCGCTTGTGTCCACCACCATTACCATAGTGTGAGGAGGATGATGACGATCCCATTGTGGGTGGTGCCCACGAGGAACGTTTGTCGACCTGCTGCTGCTGTGAAGGATACTCGTACGCAACGAATTCACTCGGTTCCTGCTTCGGCACGTGTAGCGGCTGTTGACCACCACTGCTACTACCCGACGAAGGCAGCAGCAAGCATTCGTTCTGAGCCATCGCCAATAGACGCTTCTTCTGCGACTGTCCCGCATGATGTTCGTACTTAATCGCTGTTGAAAGCAGAGCAAATAGTTAGAGGAATAGCTAAATATGCGAGCAATGTCGGTTTAACTTACGCTGATGCTTCGGACTACGGCGATCGCCTTCACCATCGCTGTCACCAACCGTCACGCACGCTGTGGCAGACGATGAAACGGCGGCCGATTTTCGTTGACGACCACTGCTAGAACCAGCGGTGCACGATACACCGTGTCCGCTACTGCTGCTGCTGCCGCCGCTTATAACACTCATGTGCTGTTGCTGATACGGCTGGTACGGTTGCTGCTGGTGACCACCCGTGCCACCATTGAGCTGATTCGATGTGGACGAATTGTGGGCAACGTTCGATGAGGAAGAGGACGTTTTAATGCCACCGCTGCAACCATTACCACCACCCCGACACGAAGAAGACGACGACGATGACGACTGATGTGTACCGCGCGTACAGCCCTGATTCGAGGTTGTGTGCGTGCTCTTCGAGGACGCGCTGTTGCTGTGTTTCACCTCCGGCGATTCGTCCTCACTGTCTGAGATCGTGATCACAGCCGTCGGTGACGGTGTGTCGTGAATCGTGATGGTCTGCTGCTTGCTGCTGCCACTGTAGCTGCCGCTTCCACCATGCCCATGATGACCACCGTGGTGTCCACCGTGATGCCCGTGGCTATGACCGTGATGGATGTGTCCGCTACTGCCGTGATGATGATGGCCACTACCGCTGTGGTGAATGTTTCCTCCACTACCACCCATCACGACGGATGAACCACCGCTTCCACTACCACCGTACGACGAGGTGGATGAAGATGAGTGATGTAGATTGCCCGCACCACCTCCACCACCACTGATCGGTCCAGACGAATCAACCGGCTGATAGTGTTGCTGCTGATGGTGGTGACTGTGATGACCACCACTGCCACTACTTCCGCTGGCCAGCTGCGGTTGCTGCTGCTGCGAATGGTGATGATGGTGATGGTGCTGTTGCGGTGCCGGTACTTGGGCCTGTGCTTGTGCCTGCTGTACCGGTGGCGCTTGCATCTGCTGGCTACCACCAGTGCTGGCGACCTGCGACGGTTGCTGTTGCTGCTGCTGCTGCTGCTGCTGGTAGAACGATGACGTCGACGAAGAGGATGAGGCGACGGTACTGCTGGTGCCTGCACCTGCACCACTGCTTGTACCGTTGTCATGATACTGTGGACACATGTGGCTCCGGTTGTACCGCTGATGAGGTGGAGTGTTCTCCTTGACACGCTTTTTAACCGGCGACAATTGGTTGTTTTCCTTCTTGTCGTGCCGGGAAACGCTGGAATATTTACGAACACTAAACAATATCACAAAAACCCTCTCAATGTGTGGTGCGAAACGTGGATCCGTAGATCCTCGCTCCTCTAGAAGATACTTACACCAGATGATGTACCGGCGACTCCTTCTTCGGCTCGTGATGGCTCGTCTGGATGTTGAGGTGCGGATTCGGGTAGATGCCTTCGAGCTTCAGGAACGGTGCGGAATCAACGATCAGCGAATGTGCCGGACCGGGTTGCTGCGACCAGGACGGTACGATAGCGACCTGCCGGCCCGACTGTGGCCAGGCAACGTTCGGCTGCACTGCGTTCGTCAGCAGCATCCGTTGGCCGGACGATGGTTCAACCATCGACACCGGTACGGGCACGTTAACGTACTGCTGCGGTGGAACCTGCAACGGTGGTTGCATCGACGTACCACCGACGACAACATGCTTGGTCGGGCTGGGCATCGTTTGATAGCCCGGTGGACACAGAATGCTCGACACCAGCTGATGCGGGAACGCATCCGGACGTGCATTACTGTACTGACGACCCACATTCCGACCGCCGTAAATCTGGTACAGATGGTTGTCGTACGTTGGTGCGCGCTCGCGCACAATTCGCTGCACCTGGTTGTTAAACGTGATCGTCATGTTCTCGGTCGTGTTCGGCACAAAGTTAGTCACCAGCGTAGCCGTCGTTGGTTGCACACTGAGATTGTAGCTGGAAAGAAAACAATATCGCATCAGTTGTTTGCTCGTACCAGGAACCACTTCTTGTTAACACTTACGTGTGAATCATCGAGTCCGTACGGCGACAAACTTCCATCATCTGCACCGAAGCCTTCACATTGTTGCAGTGCGCATAATCAACCAGATGCGCTAGCGTCGCGAACGAATGGTTCAGTGCCTCGCCGGGTGTGATGCGACGCTCCTGGTCGATCGTCAGCATCCGCTTCAACAGATCGATAAACTCCCGCCGATCGGTTTTCTCTGCCAACAGCTGGCCACCCTCGATATCGGTCGGCACATTCACCTGCCCGATATCGTCCAAACAGTTGAAGATGTACTTACGCGCTTCCTTGCTTTTGTTGTTCGTCTCCGCCTCATGCTCTTCCGGTGTTTTCAACCGCCAAAATGGATAGGTCGAGTCGACATCGCGGTAGAAGAACTTTGCCGTCTTGCTGGCACTGTTCAGCATGTGCTCAGTCGGTAGACCCTGTGTCTGCGATATGTACCTACAGAATTGCAAAAGTGAAATAAAGAACAAATTAATTGTTTCGGCTTAAACAACGGCCCCCCATTTCATTCACGTACCTGATTTGATCATACTCAGATGATCCGGGATACAAGGGCCAACCCAGGAACAGTTCCGCCACCACACAGCCGAGCGACCACATGTCGATCGCCTCGCAGAACGGCAACCCGAGAATGATTTCCGGTGCGCGATAGTAGCGCGACTGCAGGTACGTATTGCATACCGTTTTGCTGACGTGCGACGCCGACCCAAAATCGATCACCTTCACGCTGTTTTATTAGTGGGAAGAGTGAACCATCAATCGATAAGTGTAAAAAATGTCCAACCAAAAGTAGTATGGCAAAGCTTCATCCACTTACCGGTACGGTTGTCGGTTCGGATCCACCAGCATGATGTTCTCGGGCTTCAAGTCAGCATGGATCAAGCCCAACTGCTTCAGCTTCAACAACGCAGTCAAAACCTGGTTGGAGTCAATGCAAAGAAATTGATAACTTATATTAGACTTATGTGTAATTATACAGCATAAAACGAACATCTTTATCGGGCCATCCGTATGTGACCTCGTAAGCGGGGAATTATTCTCGAAGTACAAATATGATATCATTCGAACGCGTCTGCATCGCAGCAGCCAATTTGCCCTATTCGATGGAGATTAAGTACGGTGCCAACAAACAAAAAAAAAGTAGACGAACCATACTCTGACGGTTTATGAGTGTTTTAAAATTTTACAACCCATCTTTTATTAGCCGTTACCCTTTTTCATTTTGCAGGCTCCCAGTAGAAGCAGCAAGCGAAACATAAAGCGTAGCCACACGGTTCGCAGCATGCAGCACAACAATGACCCCACGAACAACGAACAACCAAAAACCCAGCGGTGTTTGCTATTGTCGGGACCTTGGGACACACACACCAGCAGACGCCAAAGGGTCTGCCGATTGGTCTAGCTTAGCCGGAGCCAACGCCGGGGGTTTGATCCCGTTGGCTTTGATGGCTCTAGCGTTCCTAATCGCACATCTCCCTTCCCATCAGTTTAAAAAGTTGCAAAACTTTCCACATGTAGACGGATGACTCCGGGGGTTTGCATGTCTCGTGCTGTACGCGTCCGGAGCCAAATGTAAGCCTGATTGTTCTTGTTAGCTCTCCTCCCCGGGTAACCGTCGAACGAACGTTTGGCTGAACAGTGCGTTGGCTTTCGTAACGCAATGGCTTTATGCTGCATAAAGTGAGAAGTGAAGACAAAGATTTCCAATATACGAGAGCGACCGTTATGGGGACCTCGACAGCGCTCTTAAAAGCATTATTGGCAAACCGTCAAACTTCCAAAACACGCTCGTTCGCAAATGCAAACGATCGAAAAGTTCCACCACCAGCCGGGATTAGATTAAGTATTCATGTTCCACAAAACTATCGCTCCCCTTCCTTTAACATTTTGCGTGAACCGATAGTACACTCCCATCCCAGCCTCCAGCAGACGCGCGCCGATACGCATCGTCGATGAACTTCCCTTCTAGCGCCTTATTCAGAGGCGTAATGAGAGCGCGGCACACAGAAAACAAAAGTTTCATCTACTAATTTATGCAATTTACGGTATTCAAATGATACCGTCCTCCGCTTATGCCTTTGCCCGGTGCGCTCGGTGAAGTATACGATCTCACTTTTTACCATTTTGAAGCACGTCAGCGCTTCCATCAATAGTCGCTGGCCTACCGGGAGATGGCCAAACCCATCCCCCACAACATCGCACCAGCATCATTAACACCGTCGTCGCCGCTGTCGTCACTGGTTGAAGTTATCATTGCCATTGAACGCTTCGCCTAATGTTAGTCAAATGACCGTATGGCTGAATGTCCTCATGTACAACTTGCCGTTGTCAGGAGCGCTGACTGTTCTGCATTATTTACTTTATCACCGTTGACATCTGGCAGGGAATTGTGAATGTTCTCATGCAGAACATCCCTAAATCGGCTACATTTCACCGCGATACAGTTGAAGAGATTCAACTTCAAAACCTTCATGTATGAAACGAGAAAGCTCTCCGGTTTCGTTACATCCTCCACACCGATTGCAGCCACCTAACTGTAACGCACTCGTGCAATTACGCCATAAATTCAATTAATCGTGTGCGGTTGGTTGCATATGATTTAAATAAAAATAACGCGAACGGGCGCCTTATAATGCTGCTTTGGTTCGACAATGTGCGCTCTACTCCGCACGTTGTAAAGTAAGCCTCACCCACGATGGTTTCGTTGTGGCCGTCCCTCGTGAACCAACGCACAATTAAGCTGAGTTTGTAACAGAGATTCAGCAGTGTTCAGCATTGCATACATTTGGCTGCTACTTTTGCAACCGCTTTCTATTGGAGTTGCATTGTTTCCAGATGCAACGTTAAGCGTGAAATGTAATACTCTACTGTAGAGAGGTTTATTTGATGTGTGTTTCAACCAAAGCGACGGGAAAAGTGTCTTGCCAATATTCGTAATGAAATGTAAAATAAATTTAAAAAAAAACTCTACTTCACCCGGTACACCGTTCGACTACAAAGTATTGGTAGCAGTGGCTTATGTCACAATAGCAAGTGGGTTCCCCATACTCCGATGTGTGCCGATAGTATTCCCTTCATCCCTGCTTTACGAGTAAAACAACCCCAAAAGCAGAGGCAATGCCCATGGCCCACATGGCAAAATAATCGGGTTGTACATTATAGATGAGAAGAACAACTCCCCTACAACTCGGGAGTGGATTCTCAATTTGGGTCTCCAAAAATTTGTAAATTGATATATTTTGATGCGAATTTGTTGCAATAATTTTTTTTTCACTCAAATAATGCTTTAAATTAAAAAAAAGCAAAAAAAATAACAAAAAAAAATTTTTAAAAATTTCAACTCGAAAATTTCATAAGGCTTACCCCTTACGTTTTTTTTGGGAAATTTTGCAAAAAAAATTAAATTGATTTATTTTAATGCCAATTGGTTGCAATAAGTTTCTTTTCACTCAAATAATGTTTTAAACAAAAAAAAGAATAAAAAATTGTAAAAAAATTTAAAAATTATAAAAATTTGAAAATTTCATTAGGCTCATTTTTGCACCAAGTTTGGCTATAACTCGGTCGGTATCTAACGGATCGCCAATCTTTAACCTGTGGTCGATAGATGGCACCAATGGCTACATTTTCTTCTTGGACGGCCATGTCCTCAGATGTCTGTGCCAGAAGTTATTCGAGGAACCAAGTTCCATACCCTGTTTGAGAAAATGTAAAATTTTCCTCATTTTTGAATAAGTTAGCAAAATTTATATATGTGATATATTTAAATGCTAATTTGTTGCAATAAGTTTCTTTTCACTCAAATAATGCTTTAAATAAAAAAAAAACATAAAAAATAATAAAAAAATCTCCATTTGAGAATCTCGTTGCATCCCATGTAAGGAAACTGACGGAGTGGCTCGCATTAACGATGACGCAACAGCCCACGAAACACCAGAGCCCCACCATGAAGTGACTGCCCATCCGGTCATAATGCAATAATATCCGAGAGATTTGTTCACCAAAACAAAACAAAACTGGAGATTTACAAGGAAAGCAATCCAAAAAGACAACCCCTAAGCAATGTGCGAACAGATGCGGACCTTACATTAGGCAGATCTTCCTCAACGAATGGGTTATCTCTGCTGAACATCGCAAAGGTTTGCCGAGCAATGTGCGACGGGCACATACACGGTCAGAATTAAAAGTAGAATGTAATGATAATTGCAAGATGCTCCCGCCGGATAACTTGTGTGGGACGTAAATTGATGATGATTACGCTTATCTATCATGTGGAGTGAATGATGTGAATTCTCCCTTCCCTGGAGAGACTTTGCTCTTTTCTGTAGATTTTGCCGACCTCAGACATCAAAGCAGATGCGGTTCTCGTCGTGCACAAGGAGTGCCGTATAGTTGATGTTCCCGGTCCAGCTCAAAAGCCGGTGTAACTCTAACGGCAAATATATGTCAATTACAGCTGGACGAGATATACACACCTCACCGGTAATTTCTGGCCCAGGACTTCCAGACTCCTGTCATAATCTTGGCAACATTGAAGTAAAGCATCGCGCGTGCCAGTTGTCGACAAAAACCTGTCTCTCTTCTGGATCGATTGATTTGTATTCATCATACCACCATTGATGGACTGATGCCAGCATCTTCGAGCTCATACATAACCGCAATCCGGTAGAGCAGCTCCCGAAATCCCGTTAGCAATCAACAATCGGGTTGCCCTCATCGTCAGTGCTTTTACTGCCTTTATTGGGTCACCCAGACGATCCAGACACTTCCAGCCTTCCCCGGGGGAGAGGGCAAATCCGCATCCACCACGCATCCACGAAATGAAAGCTGAAACGCAACGCTACACAAAACCACTCTGCCTTTTTCTCAGACGACTCAGCAGCAGTCACACCACAATCAAAAGCTATTGCCATGAGTTAAAATCTTGCGGTTCGCGGTCACCCTTTGTGAAGGTGCTTTGCAGAACTCACTGATCACACAGTTGAAAGAGGTCTACAGTTTGGACCAACAACAGCCACACAAAAAAACGACATTCAAACCGACACCACCAATGACAACGAACGAGCAAACACGCAGAGAGAGCACACCAAACAGATTATTTCTTCCTTCACAAAATGAAAAACAAGAAATATCGAAACGTATGCAAATTTCTCCGCCTCGAGGGAGAGAAAGATGAACCGAGAAGAATTGGTGGTTGTTGTTCTTCCCCCATTTGCTAGCTTTGCCGGTAAAGGAAATCACACGGCACACAGAATCGAAGGCGTACCGAGCTGAAACCGTGCACGGTGACGGTTGAATGGAAATTGGGCGAAAAGACATGTCCTAGATCTTATGATTCGCGGGTCAACGTGAAGAAAAGATCAAGATATCTCCGTCCCCTTGCGCTTGAAGCTAGTGAAAAGGAGAAAAAAGATACTTCCCAAATGGTAATCGACATTGCTTGATCGACAACAAACGGTCACTTTCATGCAAAGCAACTGGGAAGTCGAGTGGTCACGTTTTGCAACACCACACACATCCCTTGAGATGCATGCACGTCTCTGGGATTTAACTTTTTTCGCCAGCACTGTATCATGTGCTTTATTTGGCACAATATATAAAAAAAAGTTTATTGTTAAAACATTCTCTCGCCGTACAAGGAAAGAGAGTTCAAGACATTGATAATCACTCTCTTGCAGCGAACTTAATATTCGATGTGCGTTAAAGAAACATTAAACAAATTTGCTCGGTGCCCGGTTTTGTAACATGAACCATAAATGCTTCAATACGCATTATAAATCTTTGATCGCAATCGCGAAACAACCGGACGAAAGGGAATTCACAATAACTGAATTTTAAAAAAAATGTCCCGACAACGCACTAACCAGAGGAAAAAAAATCCCTACAAAGACTTCCAGCTCATGAGGGCCAGATAGGTTTCAAGAAATAAAAAAAAATATGTACAATCTCCAAACAGGTTCACGCCTGCTTCTCTCCAGTTCGTACGAGTCAACACACAATCAACCAAGTTGATTTAAACGTTTGTTTTTGTTTGCAGTGGACCAAGACGATCCCAACAAATGCACACGTACAGTGTTGGACAAAACTTTAAGCCTGGTCACAAAGCTTTTGTACGACTTGTGTAGTTCATTAAAAATTTCAATGATAATTGATGGCTGTTTAAGAGTACGCTTTTATTGCCTTGTCCATCACTGTATGCGCACCTATCACAACGAGCCAAATAAACGTACAAAGTCTCATTTCTTTCTTGCATCCTCGGATTCATCTCAACATTAAGGAAAAAGGAACAATACATCGTCTTCTTTCGCTGCACAATTCACCACGCAACAAATTGAGGTCGAATTTGCAAACCGCTCGAACCGATCATCGCCACTCTTCAGGAGGATTCAAACTTGAGTGTTTTTTCTTAAGACTATTCCCTTCCCTAATCTGCATCTCAAAGCTTCCCTCATTACCATGCCCATTTATTATCGACATCCTTTTCCGCTCTTTTTTTTGCATGTGGAGAAGTGCGGACAAACAAAGGGTAGATCATTATGTGACACCACAGAGGAGACGATGGTACTAATTTTACAGGAAGCTTTTTGTTCATCGTTTTATGATCCGGAAAGGCACAGTTAGCTAGCCAAAAAAATATCCTGTTAGCCGAATGAGTGACGTTTCGATATAGGGATTAATTAAAATCAAGCAGGAAATTGAATATCAGCGTCACGAAGATGTGATACAGAAATGGACCATTTTAAATAAATGGTTTTTTTATCGAAACCACAAAAACCTTCTGGACCATTTCTTGATTAGGGTAGATAAAATAAACCACAACATATACGTTATCGACTTATATCTTCACAGACAAAGATGGTGGACTCTAAAACCACAACTCAAAGTCACTCGGCAAAACATTGAACTGCAGCTTCTTGCGCGTCGTAACCCAGGAAGTTGGGGTAAACATTCGCCCACAACAATACATGTACCACGTACAATGTTGTTACAATGTAAGAACAAAAAGAACCAAGAATTGATCGGTTGTAGAAGGCGCGGAAGTATGATCGGTCGGTCTCATACGTCGACTTACCTGTTGCAGGATGGGCCTGATGTACTTCAGCGGTAACGGCGAGAATTTGTTCTGCTTCAGGAAGTCGTACAGGTTCTGTTCCAGCATCTCGAACACCAGGCAGGTGTGATTCTTGTGCTGGAAGCACTCGAACGCTCGCACGAAGTTGAACTCGTCCGCATTTTCCTGGCTGAGCCGGCTGAGGATCGACACCTCGATCTGACCCTGGCGCGCATAGGACGGATGGTTCTTCAGGATCTTGATCGCGACGATGTCGCTCGTGCCCTTCTTCCAGCATTTTACCACCTGCCCGAACGTACCTCGTCCAAGGAATTCCAGGACCTGTGGGAGAAAAGAATGAAGCAAGAGATATGAGTGATGTGAGTTCCAGTAGAAACAAGGTATATAGACAGAAAAAAAATGTCTCTCTTCTATACATCTTTGATGTTGAAAGAATAGTGTACAAGAAGGACAAGGACCTCTCCGATGAAATAACCGTAAACGAAGCCAAGCAAGTGCAGTATGGTCATATGTAACATATGAGATCAGACCAAAAACAGATACGCAGCCTTTGGCGCTCCCCGTCACGAAGCAAGACAAGTGGCCGCTACTAGTAACCATTTTTTTTGTGCATCTTTCTTTATTATTTTTCTTTACACATCCCTCTCCCCCAAACCCATATCCGCGAGCAGTGAAGGCCATTAATTTCTCCGATTTTGCCTAAACTGGTGCGCGCAACCGGTTCTGTTCTTTCAATATACTTCGCTTCGAGACACGGGAGAAGCCTATACAGCAAAAAAAAACAATCGCCTCAGCACCCTTTTCGAGTAGCCTTAGGGCGGCCTCCAACCATGTCCCAACCGCGAGGCTGGATGAAATTGTGAAAGTAGCGAATAATCGAAAAACAAAATCAAATCGACTGAAGCTTGAAAAATATTAAAGCAACGGACGCTCGAACGTCGAATGCAAAAACAAAAACCAAAGGCAGTTGCGCGCATGCAACATATATACCGAAATGGTAAAACACGTTTTTGCGCTCTACACCGGCCACGTAAAGAAGGAGGTAAATGTTCTTGTATTTTTGGGCAAAATAAAATGAAACAAGCAGCGATACCGCCTATCCCCCCACCGCGTTCGACAGAAGGGAGAGATCGTATTTTGAGGTCACGCTTAATGATTGTAGATTTTTTTTGTACTGCTTTTTGGTCAATGATGTTGTTTCGAGCATGGTTTCCTTCATTTTATCGGCTGCGTGTGTTTTTATATTTTTGCACGAAAACAACAACAAGATACCGGTCCGAACAAGGTGTACAAAATGGAAAAGGTCTAAGAACGTTTCGGTCGCTTCAGCAAACCTGTCCGGTGAGTGAACAGCACCGTTCGATAATGGGGAAATCGGCAACAGAACTCAACTGGTTCCGGCCCAAGCGAAACCCAGAAGGTAAACCCGATTAATTCATTTCTATTTGCTTTTCCTACCGTTTTTGCATTCCCCAATTCCTCACCGCTATCTCTAACTGTTGTGTGGGGTGGTGTATCGTTATATGCCGTTGTTACGTTTGGCGTTCTCCTTCCAAAATAGTACAACCAATATACCGGGCAGTCTTGCACCTTGCTCTTAATTATGATTTTTTTAAAGTACACAGTACAAAAAAACGCTCGACCACACGCTCCCAACAATAAATTCAAGCGATTTTGTAAGCATATTTAGTAAACCAAAAAAAAAAAAACAAAGAACATTATTGGCCACACTTTGGGAGTTAGGCTCGCAATCAGTTTTGTTAGTCTCTTTTAGTGGAAAATCATAAAAATCAGATAACCATTTTGGGGGGGTGTTTCTTGCGCCACGAGCATCGAAGTTACTTGCAAAGCGCGCACACAACGGAAGGCGAAGAATTTTGCACCGAAATGTCCCATAATTCATGACCATATCCATAGCTCTTACAGCAGTATCTCTCCACACCCCAGCAGAAGAGGGAGTGTGTGTGTGTTAAATGGGTGTTTTTCTTCACCTTTAAATAAGAAGCAACCTAGATCTTTATCACTTCTAACTTGCCAACTTTGGTGGTACTTCTAATGCAACCCTCTCAAGTCTTTTTCCAACAAACTTTATTTTAACCACGTGAACCAAATATTGTGACCTTATTGTATGGCGTTTTCAGTTTTCTCAATTCTAAACAACTGTCTAATCGAGCCGTCTCCAACAAAAAAAAACATCACAAGAAAACTGTGTCGACACACGAGGCAATTCAGTTTTTGGGCTCGCAAACCAGACAATTGCACCAGAAAATTTGTTCACCGTTTCGCCATTTCCCACAATGGCATCACACACCACCCAGTACACCGGGCAGAAACATTAGATTCGAGAGGCACAGACAATTATTCGGTAGCGATTACAGTTTCCTCCACCAGGCTACCGTACCTGGTTGAGACACGTGTAGGTACGGCTCTCTTTTTTCTCGATTGAAAATTAGCAGTTCGATTGGTAGCACCATCAATAGAGTAGCCTTCGAACACTTCGAGATAAGTCCCACCATCGATGACGCTCATATTGGTTTGGCCGGTTGGCTAGCTGACTGTCTGTTGGCCGGTAGTCTGTTGTAGGTGGGTACCATTTTGATTGGTTTGACCAATCTCCTTCCCTCACACACACGCACATCATGTTCGCAACAATGGGTCATACTGTTGTTTGTGTTCGTCGCTTTGTTGATGCAACTGACCAGCCCCTCTTGGTACGGCCCGGCTATGAGACGGGGGACTTTTGCAATTAATGGGGCTTCTGAACTCGCTATAACCTCCCCCAAATTCGGTACAGCTAGAGGAGGAGGATGGATCAAATCTTTGGAAATGTCAGACGAAAAAAAAAATGGTGAATGATTAGGACAATTTTGCACATTACTCCTTTTTAAAAAGACTTATTTAAGCGAAAGTATAGAAGGAAACGAGGAATTATAGCAAGAAGAAGCTCGGACAACTAATTCATGATTGATAAATAAACAATAATTCATTCGACCGTTGCTGTAATTGATTATTTTCAATTCTAAACGTAGGAAATAGGTGGCTTTAAGGCTTAACTTAAAATTGAGTCAAAAAGTGTGCAAAAAGCATTGGCATTAAACTAGTAGAGATGATGGCTAATTTGTGGTGGGATCTTTTAGAAGTCTTCTATTATGAGCTGTTACCATTTCTACTCGGTAACATGTATCTAAAACACAATGAATTGGTTTATAAATTGAGGTCTAATTATTTCGATATTCCATATCTTAATTCAATTACAATTGGATTCGGAACTCCAGAAGTCCAAAACACTAATTCATTTAGTCCATCGAATGAACGCAACAGTTACTATGCAGACTTTATCGTATACTCAGAAAACAGTTGATTTGCTCAACATTTGCAAAGCACCAAATTCGTTTCGTATTACTATGCCGTCCAACATTGAAAGAGAGAGACCATTAAGTGGCTTTTGACTCCAGCAATAACACACAGCTTGCACAAAATTATTGCCAAATTTATCACCCACCTCTCAGAACCAACCCTGCACCCTAATCGAAATGCGAGGGTTCACACTCCATCTATCACATGCTACACACCTTACCGTCACTGCGTTCCCGCTGCTACTGGGCATGCCTTCGAAAGTCCGAAGGTAGTTATGAGAAAGAACTGCCAGCAACATGCGATTTTACGGGCACAACAATAAGACGATTTAGTGGGTGGATTGCGACCGCGGGCAACATTGGTTAGGTTAGGCAAACGCCAACGATAAGATAGCGTTCCGGAGTGAGTGTTTCGGTGATATTTTGCATTGTATAGAGGGTACATGGACCAGAGAGCGTTCGTAACGATCACCACAGCTGACCTCTTCCCTTCTGTCGTCCCCACACTAGCGCGTGGACTTATCTGTCCTCCGGACCTCGGTATTGGTCTCGGCACCGGTAGAAAAGAGTGATCCACGATTATTCCGCACACCGTGTCCAAGCCATTGTGTACGTGTGTCAATGCGTCAAAGTTGAGGCTGTCAATTTGCTAGCCGGAGAAGCGATGCACATAACAACAACATCATCATTCGGCCCGGTCCCTACCGACTCTCCATACGGCTGATGTGATGGTGGCTTACGTAGATTATAGGAGAAAGTTTCAAATATCGGCAGGCATATGCGCACGGCCGCGTACAACAACTACTCGGCCCCGTAAAGCGCGAGAGGTCGCCCTGGACCGCCCCCACCGTACAGATAATGACTGGCGGCGTACCACACTTGACTGCCAGCTGGGCGATATTCATGGCACATCATCCAACCGACCGCAACTCCGATAGCCACCAGTCGCTTGGCTGGTGTGCTGCTGGTGCTCAACTATTTGTTTGCGTTTCGTCACAACCTCGCGAGATGCGTCCAGTCCAACCGTACGCGGGACGAGAAGATGGATGTTTTTAATGAGCTCCTGTAGCAGCAACGCCTAGTAAGACAATGGGTTGGAGGAATGCTCAGTAAAAACCAATGCCCGCATCATCAAGCAACACGCACACACAGGGAAGAACGACGCGAAGAAGAATCTGCGTGCGGAAGCAGATGAACCACTTTGCATATTTCAACGATGCACGATTTTCAAAACAAGAGAAATCGCTGCCGATCACTAATTCCACCATCCCAAAATCGTTCAGGTTTCAAAACCCGTCGGGATCCCGGCGTGTCCTACACACACACACACGGTTTATTTAACAGACGTGCGGCTTTATATTTACGACCATACAACGTCACGTACGGCCGCGACTTGAAGATAGTTGGAGGTCGCTTTATTTTTCGTTACGTACACAACATGCTGCACCTGAGCTGAACATTGATGAGCAACATACTTCGTTTCATCACAACAAGATTCGATAATAAGGGTCGCCATTTTAATTTAACCTTTTTTTGTTGTCAACACATTTAAAAAGAAGTCAAAAACTTCGTAGGAGATCTTATGTCCCTTTAGTGAGGAAAGTCAAACTTCAATAAACAGCTTGACTTTATTAATCTCTCATTTTATTCCCACCGCCACGGTGGTATAACTACACAAATCTGGCATCGTATTCTATCAATTTCGTAGCAAGAAGTCATAGCTAGATGAAAATTGCTTACCAAGGATAGGACACCGACAGATTGGATGTCTGGACAAGGAATATATGGCGTAGAATTTGGGCCGTTACTGAGGATATTCGAGAGACATTACCAACCGGACGAGAACAGTGATCCTGGGCCTGGGTATCCCAAGACATGTCGTTAATTTCCAAGGTTTCCATTAACCCAAGCTATTCTAGAGGCGACTTATTAAAAGACAACTCTATAGACATTAGACGTTGACCACAGACGTATATCTTGAGTATCGCATCGGCCACCCGAGGTCGTCTGATGGTAATTTTGCACCAACTGCCGTTGACTTCAGTGTGCGATGACCATCTGAACGGCCATGTTGAAGGGTATCGACTGATAGCGAAACTACCCTTTCCGTCCGAATATCCATCAGTTGAATTTCTCGTGCCAAAGGTATCGTTGTTTCCATTTTGTCCAACGGAATGGAAATGACAACTTGGAACATACACTCTAGAACCGGCACAATCGCCGGCACCACTGCGTGCCAGACCGGAAAAAAGTGAGCGTTTGTGTGTTCAAAAAACGTATCCAGTTTCGCGTCAAGACATTTCCCTAAAGGCAATCACCCCATCAACCGAGGATACGCCAATGGGCGAAAAGTCTTTATCGTCATCGAGACGACGCTAAAACACACAGATTATGCGGACTATTGGTCCTCCTGCCTGCTCGTGTACCCGTAGTTGAGTTTGCGTTTGCTGCACGTCATTTTATGTCTGGCAGGTTCGATTTCTTTCCCGTGTCTCTCGTGCAGGCACCTAACTCTTAGCCCGGGTGATGAAGCCCATCAAAGCTCGTCGGACCCGCTCTATTATCGGACCTGCTGCAATCTATATTGCCAAACGCTCAAGGTGCTCTTTACTGTCTGGAGGACATTTTCGATTAGAAAAAAAAACCCTTCGAAAGGGTGTCGCTTAGTTTGGGGCACCTTCGAGAGCCAACCCAACCGGCTGGCAAATTTGCCGACACTGCGACAAATCATTTCGATCTCTATTTGCAAAAAAGCTGGGTAGCTTTGTGTCGTGCCGTGTGATCGTCCAAAAAAAACAAAGCGGGAAGTAATGGAGAAGACTGAGAATGAAACTTTTCTGCTTTATTAAACTCCGGCCATTTCAGGGAGTGGACACGGTTGCCATAATGTTTCAGTTTTTTTATGAATGCGCATTTACCATGTCTCGGAAGCTCAGATTCGTTTACGAGTCTCATGCGGGAAGGTGGCGGGAGAAAACCTCCCAATCTTCAAACGTGTTCCCCAATCTGAGTGTGCGTTACTGCTCCGGTGCTGGAAGAAGCACAAAAAGGTAGCTTCTAACATTTCACACACCAAAGCACCCAAGGCCGGACACGGTGCAACATAAAAGACATCCCCGACTCCTAATACATTTGGCATCATAAAAAGCAAACACTGCGACTGAGAACTTCCGACCTTATACTGAAACCTGCACACAAGCACACGTGGCGCGTAGAATATTACGCCGTAGTGGTGGTATGAAGCATCCGAGAACATCGCTTTACCCTTGGACTCTAACCACGATGAAATGATGACAACGCCAGCAACGAGACTGCATCCGGAGCCTTTCCCTGCGTGCCATGGGTCGCCCAATGCCGCTACAATATTCTTTGACCCGCACCATCAAGGGTTGGCCCTTTGGTGTTACACTCTCAGCAATAAGAGCTGGATACCGACCGAGCAGCGCAATGCCACTCTAGGGCCGGCAAGCAAGGGCAATGAACGTTGCAATTTGCGTCAGCCAGTGGGGATTTTTTTTATTATTATTATGTTTGTTCGCTACATACTATTGATATTGCAATGTGTGTTTTTTTTGTTGTTGGTTTCTCACTTTTTATTTTGCTGCTGCACTTCCACCGGCAAATTCTCCCCTTTTCTCAAGAGCTTTTGCTAGACGAGGGCGATTTTTGATGGCGCGCGCGCGCGCGCGCACACACATCAGGTGGAAGAGAAGCACGAAAGGAAAGCATTTACCGTACACAACCAGAAGACGTCCACAAAAGACAGTTATTGTGTCTGTTTGTTGTGCGAAGCAGGTTTGTTGGCGTGTTTTCTTTCTTTTTTGTGGGCCTTCTGTTTTACTGCAACTATATGTTTCCGTTATCTGTTTTTTCCAGAGGGCGCCTCCACTCTGGATAGCTCCAGAGGTTTTGTTCAGCCCTTATCGAAGACACCACTAGAACCGGCTGAACGGTTAGTGCAATCCCGGTGCCGGCGGACCTGTCTGCATATTTCTAGCGCCTTCGGAAGCACAAAACCATCACCGGATTAATTAAACAATCGCCGGCACGACTTGCTTCGGGTATTTATTCTTAACAAACTGCACCCCGTTTCCCGGGGTTCTCCATGTTTCCCAAATACTAGTAACATCTCACCAAGGTTCCTAACCAAGGTGCATAAATACAAAATAAAAAGCAGCAAACCATTTCATTCGTCGATAGTAATGACTTCCACGCCTCTTCGGCGTATGGTATGAAGGGGAAACTGAAAGAAGTAGATGATGACCCCCAAACCACGTGAACAAGACGCAAAGTGCATACCAAACGCCGGTCCGTCCGTTGTCTAAATTTAGAAAGCCGCACCAAAAATCGACCTTTCAGCCAGCCAAGTCTTTAATAACCCTAGCCACAAAATGGCTTCAGCCGAGAGAGTCGAGAGAGAGAGACAGAACGTCCCAAAACGTTGCTATTTGCCTGGACTGCCTGTCATGAAAATGCGTGCATGTTATGTTTGGCGAATTCTAAACCATTTTTTTTTTAACCAAGAGCTTCAAGATAAAACACTGTTTGAAGCAAAGCACATACCGTCCATCCGAACCAAAAAAAAATAATTCTACCAAAAGCAGAAAAAACTGCTTCGTTGCTGCTTTCCTGCGGTGCCAAACGTCTGTGGGTAATAAAATAACAGCACGACGAAAGCAGTACTACACGCGATGTGTTCATGGGGCGGAGGACATACACACAGAACCCTAAGGCTATCCGGCCGCGTGCTGTTTGTATTTTACCGGGCTGACCGTCAGTCAAACGCGCCCGGCGTTAATTCGTCCTACACGCGCGCGCGTGCTCACCCGCCACCGAAAGCCTTCCGTAAAAGGCGTTCATAAACGCCAAGTGTCCTCCAGGCGAACGAGGACAACATCTTTCTCACCCCCCCTTTACGTCTCGAACGGTCGATTTCTAAGCCGCAAGTCAGGGCAGCTACGATCACCAAAAAATACAAGCGGACTGCTGACTCTGTACGGAGGACGTACGTTTAATGGCCACCGGGACGACGGTTCGTGCCGCACTGATTTACGACCCCCAAAAAAAAGTAGACGGTTTTGCATCTGTTAGAAAAGCTTTGCGAAAATAATTATCGCAAATACTAGAGCACAACATTCGCTGTTTGGGTTTTTTTTTGGACATTTGCCTTCGCAGAAACAATTCTTCATACATCAAGCCTTCCAAATTATTTTCCCCGCTAGCCAAGAATACACACACTCTAACCACGTGATGCGTGTCGGTAAAGTAATCCAACACCAATCCCAAGAGAAAGTCACAGTAAACAAATTAAAAACGAAAAAAACTTGCTCGGTTCGGATGAGCTCCGCACGTTTGTTCATTTTGTGAGTTAACGTTGGGCTCTTGAGAAGAATAATATTTTCTACAAACATACATTAACCTACAACAAGTTGCCCCCATCCAACAAAAAAGGTGGGCAAAAAAGTTAGGCAAACGTTGGCAGGTTCTTGTCAGAACGCGAAAAAATAATTACACACACCCGTCAACGGAGCGATGTACCCTGTGTAGTACAGTTAATGGTAAATGTACTTCAACGTTAAAGGAAATGATGCTTGTACGACAGCTAATTACTAGCTCATTTAACAATACTTTCACAGTTCTTGGAACGAGGTTCCTATGCGCTAAAGTTGCTCATAGACAGCGGAAAAAATTAATTACATCGCCTAACTGTTACAAAACTGTTATACACCCAAAACTTTCTACTCAAGCAGCGCGTACAGTACAGTTTTGGTGAGCTACATTTCTCATGCAATGGTACTTGTACAACAACGAGTTACCGTTTGGTAATGTGCAATATTTTATTGCAAGCACTAAAATAGATCTTGTTGTCTAATTAAAATAACTGTTATACACTCCACACAAATTCGTTCTGACATTCTCTTCACAAATTAATTTTTTAAAAAAGAACTTTAAAAAACGCCCTCCAAAACATTCAACTAGAATATGTGAATCCCTATCACTTACCTCATATTGGGCGGACAAGGAGTAGAGCACCTCATGCTGCACCAGCTGGTAGTCACCGTCGGCTCCGCTGCTGGAACGCTTGCTGGAGGTCTGCGTGTTGGCATGACCTCCTCCGGTTGCAACCTTTGAATGTGCCGTCTTGGAGCCGTTGGACGGGGCACCCATAGCCCCGGAAGTTGCAACCGTACCGCCGCCGCCGCCGCCTCCTCCACTGCCGCTCGGTACTGCGCCGCCGCTGGTTGCACACTCGCCGCAACCACAAACGCCCTCTGCTGTGAGGGAAGAAAAAACACACAAACAGAACGAAATTACATCACCTCATTAGAATTTATAACACATTCGGGATCATGATAGCTGTGGTCCAGGGCCTTTGCTGTGGGTTTAATTTCGGTTTTTGGGGTTTTTATTTCCCCGAGGTTCCGTTCTTACTGCTGATTCTGATACAAATAAACCGCCCGCAAAAAAAGAAAAGAAATACAAAACACCACACGGACTATCATTTCATTTATTCGTTCCACCACGTACCAGATAAGAAATGTCATTAAAACCAGTTTGACTTGAGACACAGTTTTAAACTATGCCATCATGCGATCCAATTCGTTTTTTTATTTTTTGTTGATATTTTCCATGACGACTATGTTGTTCTTTTTAAGAAATCTAGTTTTACAGCATATGACCAACATCTAGTTGGGTGGGATACAGAATAAAGCGCATAAATAAATGTCCAGACCGAGTAATAAAAGAGCGAAATCTGCCTGTTAGCGGTTAAAACATAATAAACAGATAAAACAAAAGAACACGGAAGATACTACAGTCGTTCCGGATAACGAAATATCATTGGTGGGAACACATATAAATTATCTACCGTGAGCTGTTCGTAGTCAAGTTCAAATCTGCCTCTATACACAGTTTACACAGATTGTCCAAATAACAAGTCCTTCATAATTAACTTCAATTCTTACAAACATTCCATTGAGGTGTCCTCGACCTCAGCACTCACATGTTTTGAGAGAAGCAAATTTTTTCTTTTTCTCCCCCCCCCCCCCCCCCCCATTTACCCTCAATATGCTCTCACCTAAGCACGTTGCCAATGTGCGTGAGCATATCAAAAAAGGAACTGAACCCAACAACCGTCAATAAACGCATCCAGCACCGCGCTTAGTCCTTGTGTACCCGGGGCAAATCCGTAGCACAGTCGGTACGGGCTAGTAACTTTGCGGTTTTGCCCGGGGGAAACCGAAAACCCATGTAAGTCAAGCGAATGGAAACAAAGTTGGAAAAGAGGAAAAAAATAGTTTATTTATAAAATCGAACCGCTGGTGACGCAAATCCTCCACTCCACCCGCCCACACACAGAGACAGACACACAAACGGGCGTGTAATCTTGTCTGTTGTTGACGGCGAAATGGAAACGCTCGTGACGCCAAGAGTCAAACGGTGGGCACAGAAATTTCACTCGCCCAGCTGACATGTTGATGTTTGTCTATTAATGGTCGCAGAAAGACATTTCTTCGCCACTTCACGTGCGGTCTTGCGAAGAAGCGGTACAGCGTTCTGATGCCATTCGGGGATGCACATTCGCCGCTCTCTACATCGATTGAGGTTAATCTTGCGTCGATCATTTTCCACCACCTGCGGCATAATTTCCTAAGGAAGAGTCTGATTTTTTGGAGCCGTTCCATGTAAACAGACGGCAATCGGAGATTTTTGTTTGTTGGTTTAAATTAGGAATTCCTTCTACGTCCATAATCCATCAGAAATCCCTACCGTTCCAGACGTCAACAGCTAGAATTTACTTAATTCTCTAGAATTTTGAAAACATCGAAAGACGATCAAGAGATAGATAGAGATAGAGATAGAGATAGAGAGAGAGAGAGAGAGAGAGAGAGAGAGAGAGAGAGAGAGAGAGAGAGAGAGAGAGAGAGAAGCCTGTAGACAGACTTAGCTCAGAGCCTGGGAAATTCAATCCATCATCCACTATTTTTAACATTGGTGCTGATGATTACATTTTACCCATCAGATCAATCAATTCAACTGGCGATATTTTACAGAGAAATGGAACCTTCTGTCACATACATTATTTATTAATCCTGTGCCAAAAACTGCTTACATTTACCCTTTTGAACATTTTACCTCTTTATTAAAGTACACAAATAAATAAACTATGAAATCTTAAATGTTTTACGGAGTACATAAAGCACTTAAATGTCCAATATTATGAACAACAACACAGGAACTCACACAACACAGGAAAAAAGTACATTTTTTCACGTAACTGAATAAATCTGACGAGAAAGTAGCTGTAACGCCACTCGCTCGAATACTTTGTGCGATTTTAATGGTGGCCGGAATGCGGTAACAAATTGTGCTGTCTATGACCGCTTCATCTCGAGTTCGAACCTGAACGCTTTCTATCGATACCGGTGTGACCGGAGTAAAGCGATTGGCGGTACGGTAACTCGGCGTGGAGCTTATTTTCTTTTTTGCGCAAAGAAATAATAATAACACTGTCTCTTTGCACATCTGGCTTCATTTCGTTTTCCTCTTTTTTTGCGCTGTAACCGAGCATACAAAACTGAAAATCCAGCCACCGTTTCCAAGGTGGGACGGTACGGAAAGTTGGCGCCGCGCGCTATGTCAATCAAACCATCATGCTGTGGGGCTATAACAAAGATCGAGCGAATCGTTCGATACGGTGTGTAATATCGGAGCCTTTTATGGTAACGAAATTATAGCGTTTGCTAAAACTTGCACGCAGCATAAAATCGTCACCTGCACAAATTATGCTCCGCACCGCATCCGGTTCTCACTGGTAACTGCAGAATGTGAGTGGTAATTAAAAGAAAATTTCAGCTACAAACTCATCCGGTGAGAAGGGAGGAGATTGTTTTTTTTATCTTCCGACCAGACCTTACGGTCCGTCAATCTTTGCGGTATAACACCTTTAACGTTGGAAGCATATACAGTTGTAACAGGGAAAAAAAAGCTCACCCATATAAATAATTCTGACCGGAAAGCTGAACCGGTTTGCTTTCCGCACAACAACCAACAACAAAAAAAGGACCGAGCTCTTCCTGTCCGGTGGGGAAGGAGTGACCAATAAAATTCACCTGAAAGATATCCCCTTTCGTAGGACGACCTTTCTCCGGCGGGCCTTCATATCTCAATGCAAAAACAGCTCACCAAGAAGAGATGGATTTTTTGTTGTTGTTGCTGCTGCTGCAACTAACCACAGAAAGTAGGCCACTGCAGAAAGGCCAACCTACACAAATTGGAAGAAAAAAAACTTCTCGCCAGTACAAGAGGAGAAGGAACAAATCGCAAGAAAACAGCGACACCATACTCACAGCACATGTTCAATATATTTTATTTTCTTAATGCCCTTTTACTGATATGTTTGTCTATCTGTAGCTCTGAGTTGTGTTGTTCAATTTTTGTCATTGACTTTTTTTTTGCTTCAAAATTCCATCCAACAACAGAAATATGAGTAAATCCCCGAACAGCTTTTGCGCCATCCAGCATATGTCGCTTTCGAAATCACCGACTGTGTCAACGCCGGTTGTCATTTGCTTATGGTGGAAAAAAAAAAAACAAAATTATGTGCTTATGAAGCATGAATCTTATCGCCTCCTTTCCCAAGCCATTCGTGTAGAAGCACCCGTCCTGTCAATGATGTCGAAGCAAAGAGTCCATCCGCACCGTCCCGCCCTGGAGACGCAACTTGGATTCACTTTCGCGTACCTCCATCACTACAGCCCATCAGAGCTTCACCGCCCATTTCACCACCACGGGGGGGGGGGGGGGGGGGGCTGGTGAACAAGCGCACCCTCTGCCTTCGTTTTCTAATGACCTCTGGCAATTGCGGCGCAATTTCGACGTTCGGCCATGCGAGCAAAACTATATCGCATCGCATCATAAACCACAAATACACAAATGCCACCTTTGCGTATACACATATGGCCCGGAGGGATGGAAGGGAGAAAAAAAGGCAAACAGTCAAATAATCATAACCGTTACCACACGAAATGGAGGGACAGTGACAGTGGCAGCAACAAAAAAACACGGAGGTGATAATAAATCGAATCAATTCAGCTGCGCAAAAAAAAAACAAGCATTTTGTACATACATTCGACGTATCAGCAAAACATAGCTTCACCCACCATCGGAGGAAGGCTTAACACCAAAAAAAACATCAACATCGAGAACAAGATTCAATCTGAAAGGCTTCCGTCACTGTGTGCTATAGTTGCAAACGACAAACTGAAGTAATCGAAATAAAAACATACATCAGCAATTTTATACATTATACTGACGCAACCGCGTTTGCTGTGGGAAGTAGGGTCCGGTGGAGTTTTTTTGGCTCCACAAAACAATTTTATTACTTTGTTGTGAAACGAAACATGTCACACATTTCCATTTTCTTTAAATATTCAGCTTTTAAATTCTTGAAGCTGGTGAAAATCCATTGTGATCCTCTTATTCAAGTACCATAAACTTCATTTTATCCCAAGTATAATAAAGCTTATTTCACACAAAAATAAGGATCAAAGGACTTCAACTACAACTCCAGAAAATTATATAAAAAACACACACAAGTGCCACACAAATGATTTTGAACTACCTTTGGCTCTGGTCTATGTATGGGATTACCCCAAACAATAGGCAGTACACTTAGAGACTCTAGAGATTTTTTTTCTGCACTAACGTCATAACACTATTGTTAAACATATCAGCAACAAAGCAGGATCTCACGCAACTTATAAATAGATAATTTTGCATTATCAAAGCACGAAGATCCATCTCAATTAATGTCTTATCATGACAAACCCACTACACCACAGGGAAGCTATTTTTGCATCATGTCTCATCCGTCCAAAGGCACAAAGAACGCACACTCAAATAAAAAAAGAAACACGTGTGCTTATCTTTGACGAGTGAAAACTTGATAGGAAAACCCCGTGAAGAAGAAAAAAAATCCATCTTTTTTCCTGGGAAACGTCTCTTCCATACTGAGGATCAAACCTAACAAAAAACGCAAACAATGCCGGTCGTTTGTGTGCAAAAATAGCGCATTGTTGCGAAGAACCCATCAACCGTCGAGACCAACCCGAAAGAATGCCTGCTTCTCTATCGATTATAGAAATATTGATAAACGATAAGTGTGCGTTGCTGTGGAAGATGGGTATGGAGAGGATTGAAGTCGGCTTTTCCCCAGAAGTTCTCCTCTAAAGCCGCCACACACCAATGGGTGGTAGAACCCGAACGGACTCTTGCAGGATTCCTCATACACCAAGGTCATCGACAAAGGCCACACGCGTTACAGGGTCGTAGGCAAACATTTGCTTACCTCACCAGCAGACGACGGCGGATGGCTACCAATTGCTGCTATTCGAGACAGTCAGTATGGCGCAATAGGAAAATTTCCCATTTTCCTTTCCTAGTTCAACTCCTTGTCCACCTGAGTTGGAGCGTCTCTCAAACATGATTAAGACCTGACGCAGTACGGGTTTCCGACTAACAGACGCACACAACAAAGTTTTTCGTAGAAATGTCACTTTTCCTCCAGAAACTGTTTCCTTCCGCGTGAAATGGATGCTCCCCGGCATTCCGCGTTGGATCATCGTTATTTGATTTGCACGACAAGAAAGGAACAGATTGATGAGGCTAACCGGTAGCTCGACTTGAATGAAAGAAATGCTGCAAATAGAAAAGAAAAGCTTCTAAAGATATTCCCCGCAAAGGACAAACACGCTTCCAGTCCTTGAGGAGACTCTCAACTTCTGGTAATATTACGCTTCGATAGCTGAAAAAACCTCGTGCCTTGTCTGACATCTTTTTTCCTTTTTTTTGGAATCACTTTCTTACTCGCTCCTCCAATCCTTCGCTTGTTTGCTCTTGTTCCGAAAGGTAATATTTTATCCTGAGTTTACATTACTCCGCACCGACGATGACGTCCGACAATATAAATACAACCGTCGTGGGTGAAAATTTGCCAATTCGGGCGTTGCGTGTAACGAACCGATTTTGTAAGACTACGCGCGCGATCCACTCTTGGCCCCCCCACTACCGGGGTTCCTTCATTGTCTACCTTAACATCGGCAAATGCCTCACTCACATCTTCTAACAGGGCGCCACCCAACAGAGAGCTCAACCGACAAACATGCCCGACCTCTTGAGCCATTCCTCTTGGATTGCTTCTAACCCATAAAGCTTCCAAATAGACCTCTACACGGTGTACACATTATTCTTGGGAAATCATCCGCCCGGAAGGGAGAACCTTCCCACTTAGAAATGGCTATATAATGACACTTTGCCCCGCGAGCACACCTTTGCTATTTGCTTTTTACGCCGAGAAGAGAAACCCATCCAGGGGCCATTCGTTCGAAACTCAAAACGCATGAACAAAACTCACAACCCGTGTTGTTTTGCTGCTGGTGCCAATATAATGAACTGAGCTAAAAATAATAATAAAAAAACCCCCCGCGAAAAAAGAAGACCAACCGAGCAAGAACAAGATCAAGAAATGAAGGCATAACACAACCGGAAAAGCTTTATTTCTGGACGAGAAAAACACCTTTGCTATTTCCTGCGTATTAAATAGGAGTTTTCACATACATATATACACACACGCACCACGAAATGGTACGAAGCAATTACGCGTATCGGGTGTATTTTGTGTTATTCAATTATTGGCACCAAAGGTGAGTAAAAACATCGTATGAACCTCATTGTTGTAAAGTGTTATTACAATATGAAGTTACAAGAATATCTTGAAATGTCCGTGTCTTTTTCAACAATTCTTGAGGAATTCCGCATTATGATCTCCAACATTTTGAGAAAAATGGCGATATGGCCACACTGCAACAAAGCATCTGCGAAGGTAGAATGACGTAAGTTGTTGATTCAAGTATGAAACTAAAGATATCTTAAACGGATAACCTCTCTGATGTTTGAATGTTTTGCTGGCGTGATGTGGCGACGTTTATTCGCCCCTCGTCTAAACGAAACGATCAGTCGGCGTCGACATTTGGATTTGTTATTTACTGCAAAGTTTACCGATAATTAATCCGCGTGATATAGACCACCTCCCTTCCTTCACTTGCCTACCTCGCCTCCATGGGACTGGTTTTCCTTCAAATTAAATCTCGTTTTACAAGCAGCCACGAGACCACCCTTCCAATAAGATGCAGTAGCGATGGCCTCGCTACGTCGAGAAGGCGCCTCCAGTTTAGCATTATTGCACCGAAGGTTTGCGGACCAGATGGGAAAAAGTATTGACATTTCTTAACGATTTTTGTGTCAAACGCAATCTGTCAATGTCAAATGGCGATCGATAAGAGGAACTAGCGACCCTTGTTATGTCAAGATCAGACATTATTATATGGAATATTTTATATTTTAAAAGGTTATCAAAAGAATACTTCATAACTTTAGACCAATATTCCATGTTACGCACTTATTATTGGTTATTACTTTGATTATGCTTTCCATTGAAATATGGTTCAATAATCATCGATTCATTAAACATTATTTACTCGAGCACACGAACAAATACAATACTGTGCACATCAAACACAAAAAGCAACACGCGCCTGTCGAACAGATATTCATTTCCAGCCCAAAATGTGCTGGAAACACTGAGCGCACCAACAAATAGCGACCATTGCTTTGTACATTTCTGCACATCCGGGGAAGAGCGCGCCGGGTAAAATGGGGTTGTGATGATGTTGTTTTGATGCCTGTGTGAATTATGGAAAATTTTGAAATCTGATACATTTTCATTTTGCTCCCGCTTCGCACATCCAATTTCGGGCGCTGGGATGCCGCTTTTATGCTGTAGCTACCGGGGAGCTGCTGCTACCCTACCCCTTTTTTATGCTTCACCGAGAAGGCGATAGTGTAGCGGTGATGGAATTAAACTATTTCCAAATGCGGCGAACATTTATTAGCACCTTTCGCTTTACCGTAGGCGGTAGGCGTTGTAGCCGATGGGTTTCAGCTAATTCAACCATAGCTGTCTATGTAAGGTATCCGGGGCTTTTGCTATATCTGCCATGGTATGTAGCCACTTTTCATTCGTATCGGCACCTAACGTATCTCGGGCGTGAGTTACAATTAATCGCGAATGGAATGAATCTGCACACCTACTCGCTCACGTGTTGCACACGTTCGTTTCTGCCTTCGAGGTGGGTTCAATTTATGAGAGCAAATAGAAAGAAAAAAATACCACCTCGGTACAGTTACAACAGCATAGCTTTCCAGCAAAAAACGAAAAAACAGTTCGATTTACTTATCGCTGTAATATATTTATTACACCCGGTCGAACAAACACACTCTAATTTCTTTTAAACCCAATATGCGAACGTTCCTAAGCACACCCTACACCCACAAGAACCGCATACAAAACCGTTGGGAAAAAGGCTTTCTCCTTTTCCCGAAGAACGTTGTGCTGTACGCTTTCCAGAAAAGCGTGGGACGATACAGGTAATGGGTGTAGGTTTACTTTGGTGTGAAATATATTGGTGGTGTCATGTCTAACCAAGGGGAGCACACGGCCCGGTATTGAAATTATTTTACAAACATCTTCGTCTAAGGTACCAAGCAAGAAAGACCGTCATTTGACACGCATTATCGGTTTTTCCCGCTTTGTGCTGCGCTAAATCTCCGTCTGCTCAAACGAGACACCGAGCAACGGTTTTAACCGGTCATAGCCAACCAACAATTGACAACGATCGTGGTGCTCCACCGTTCCTGAACGCAATCTCAACTGCAAGAATTCAATGTTCGCCTACATGGGGACCATTCGGTATAAAATCCAGACCAGACACCCAGATACCTTCAAGACGGGATCGTTAGTTACAATAATTGTTTGCTTTCTTTTCCCTCTAACTGACACAATTTAGTGTTACATCGAGTGGTACGAATATCCATAGCAAATGTAGTACAGTGTCGTTGTGATAATATTGGAATTCTGATCACGGTCTATTCTTCCTATTCTTCAGACAGACTTCCAAAGGTTGAATGAGTTAAAATCCCAGAGTTCATAATTGTCTGGATGGCGAATACTTGTACATTACTTGCCGAATTTCCAGAGATCAACAACGACTTCACACATTACGAATGTATCAGTGTTTACTGTAGGTGAGTCTCTTAATTAGTTGCATTTTAGACATGGAATTATCAAGACACCTAAAGCGCTTAAGAAGATTATTACATAGTTGACTCCAGGTTGCTACCGTGTATCTTGTTTTCGAGTTTCAAGTTTCACGTATTTTTCCAATAACAACTACCACCAATAGACAACCGACACTTTTGTAGCTACATGTGCTCAGACATGAACATAACATTTACAGACACTGTGTGGCACGTTAAAGTCGCAATTCTGCAGAGGACACACACGTCTTGCTGACAGCTAATGAGCCAATAAGCGCCATTGAAACAAAAACACAAAATCAATCCAACAACCTACCAAACCAGTATGGCGCTCATTGAAGGCAACCCGTTGACGGTTGCCCTTCGGCGCCAACCTAAAACCACGGCCTGCTGACCGTTGCTGTCGGTTAGTGTCAAACGTGACAAATAGACTATCGGCTAGGCAAATTCGCTGCAATCTCACTTCGCTAATTGCACCTGATTCAAAAGCCGATCATGATAATTTTTAACTCCTCGCCCATCATGCGAGGCAAATGTGCGCTATAAAGCCAAATGCAGCATCAAATAAATAACGGACCACTGAAAGCCCTCCTGGTACGTGCCTCAGGGTCGGAGGATTTATAATCGAAGCTCATCAGCACAGTACAAGCCGGCCAGGTCTGGGGGGGGTGGGACGAACGATGCAGCAAGCAACAGCGCTAATGAAAGCCAGTAATATTGCGTAGGCAAACCTGATTTTGTGTTTATTATTGAAATCTGCGCGATAGCTAACGTGAAGCCAACGCGCCCAAAAGGACGGTACGAGGGTTTTTGCTATCTCATGCCAGCGGAAACTTGTTCTGAGATTTTCTCTCCCTTTATGTCTACCCTCATCCAACATGGTGGTATGAATATGGTGCGAGTTCTAGATAGACGATCGCTCGCTCGCTTCAACTAGCGCATGGTTATCTGAAACGCTTCACTGCCAGCGTAACCCCACAGACACTTAAAGTGATCGAGATCTGACCAGGATCCTAAACATCTGTCACTGCTTTATGCTTCAAACCATTAAACCTAGACCAAGACTCGCATGTAATATTAGAATAGATTGGCAACGCACCATCATACGCAAGTCTCGATTATTCACTCGCCTAACCTAACTTAACCAAATGCAAATAACCGGCAAGTCATTCGCGTACGGCCCGAACTCTGCGTCTACGGACGAACATCTTGGCCGAGAGACACACCAAAAATATATGAGAAACGATGGCGACTGGCCGAAAATAAATCGAAACGAAGCATCAAAAAAACGGAATGACACACGACCAAATTGACTCGCAGTCATAGAAATGCTGCAATGTCACAGTTCCGTCGGTATCTTTTCGGTGCGCGAATTCGCAAACCAAAAAGTGCACACACACAAAAAAAAACACACAAATAGGATCATCAAATCACCATAATCTTCATGAGCTCAGCAGAACGTACCTAACCTAACCTCAACGAATGAACAGTTCTGCTACACCACCGTTTGACAGTGACAAATGAAGGAATTACATTTTTCCATCCATCGTGAATCCATTCTGGCCCAGTGAGTCATCAACCGAGGGAGCACCATTGAATGTAATGTGTTCCGGGTTGCACAAGGAAATTGGACAAAGAAATTAGGATACGGCTCCACAAACAAAACACCCACGCGGTTCGAAGTAGCCCACAGGTGGGCAATATGCAATTAATAATTAGATTCAGAGGAGAAGTTTCTGGAACTCGTCCTCATACTACCTCAAAACGATAACGATGATAACGATAACCGTCACGCTCACTTTAACGAACTATATGTAGATGCGCTTCTCTCTGTTATAGCAACTTTAAAGATAAGCATTTTTCTCCCTCCTCAGATCAGCAGTAAGTCACGGATTTTAACCTCCTACCCAGTTGTTAATACATCTCCAACAGCTATCTTCACACCTTACCTGCAAAAGAAAACAGAGGGAAAAGAAAATTAATTAATTATTTATACTCCTCGGTACACGCGAATGGCATTTAGTGTTGGAAAATTTTTAAAACGCCAAAAGAAAGATTAATGAGAAATAAAGCACATTTCGAGTGAACAAGAAAGAAAAATTAAACATAAACTCACACACAAATTGAAATCACTGATTGTCAAAATAGAAAATTGGACATCACACCGACAAGCAGAGTAAAGGGAAGACTCACACCCAGGTTTGTTGGCACCAAATCGAGGGGGGAAAACACAACTCCGTCCGGCGCACCAACTGGCGGCACAATATTGAATTATTCATAGGAAATTGAACAAAATATTGTTTTGCCGAGATTCGCCCTGAGTCTCATCTTTGTGTGCTTCATTTATTTTCCTTGTTCCCTTTGGATTGTCCTTTCCGTGGCTCCGTCTTCGCTCGGAGTGGCTCACAGGACATCTTCCAATGTTGATGAGCGCCACTGAGAGCACAGAAATAGACTTCTTACCGGGGGGCAAATTACATTTATATTACCTCCGTTGCTACCTGTCACTAACACCTGTGCCCTGTTGTCCATGGTTACCAATACTTTTTTTACCATGGAATGTTAACCGAAAGGCCTTCGTAAACGCTAGGTTCATACGGTCCTAGTCTGACCCTGACTGACTCGAGCGCACATTCGACGAATATGCCAGCGTTAGTAACAGACTCTAATTTCCTGACGGGCTACAGCTTCCTGCTTCAAGCCCTCATACAGACACAGACATCATACAACGTTTGTCAGTGTGCATTGCGCAACAAGTGCACACGCAACCTTGCACTTTACCTTTTCGCAGGATGTCATCGTCAGGAGACCTTCGACAACTAAACCTCCATCTCCGACATCTCCTCCTGTGGGAATTTAAATGGAAACACGTTCTGGATGTACCGGGTACGATGTCAATCAAAGGTCTACACACAACCACACCACATCTACCGCGTAACCCAACCAATATCAAGGACAACTCTAGCTTGGGAACTATCGCACCGTTGTTATACAATCGTCGTTTGCATCCCTTTCCCAGTTATTGGTTTATGATTGCAAATACTCTGCCATACCGAGATGAGTTACAAAGTATTGTTAGAAAGCACCAGGAAAGGATAGGAACGCGCATAACTTCATATTTCTGGGAACTCTGGGAACAAGCAATCATATTTCTGGGAACTTTCGATGGCAAATATTTGGTTTCGGTTGGTATTCCCATAAATTAAACTGTTGCACGGAAATAATATGCTGTGTAAATTAATATAGAGCAAGTTCCTGGTAGCTGAATGCTAATGAAACTCTCCAAAAATTGATTTGGTCTAAGATTCAGGGTTTTAATCAGAATTACAGTCTGCTTTTAGATTACAACTTTACAAGGAACTCTGGAATTTCCCGTATCATGATGTAAAATTAGTTTCAAAATTTATCCAAATCCGTAAGTCTTGCACATGACATTTCCTCAGAATCTTTATCAAAACAGCATCTCAGACTATGGATCGATTGACCATACAATAAATCTATACACTATAACCATATTTCTTTCGGTTCGACGTCGTTTTCCCGATACAACGTCAGCGGTCCAAGAAATGAAGGAGGTTTTTGGTCTAAAAAATCAAACCTCACACACTAAAGCGTCCATAAATCTATCGACATGTTTGTAGCCAAGCGCCTCTCACCAGTCCCGCGCATTGGGCGAAACAAAGAGATGACAAAACTGTGTTGCCTTGTTACTTTCCTTACATCCTTTCTGGTGTGTGAAGTGAAGGGAAAGTGATTTATGTGTTGGTGCTAGCAATGAACCTTTCCTCCAACGAGCTGAATGATAAATTCATTCTAATCATTCAAGATCGTATTACAGCTGGTGGCTTCTTCTTTCATCGGAGGTTTGCAGGACTTTTTCTCTAAAAACCCTTTTTACTTCGTTTGCCAAAACGCTTCCAAGCGTGAAAATTCCTCATTCTTCAACAAAAGAAATGCCATTTTAATGCGAATTCCAGCAGAACAGTTTCTTTCATCGACAAACATCGGGGAGCTGCATTAGCACCCGCCAAAAAGCCGACCTTATTCCTTTTGCCGGATAAATAATCACAGTCAACAGGATCCTTATCATCATTATTTGGATGGTTCGGCGCCACCAGAGAAAGGTCATCGTTGGGCTGCTTGGATAACATTGTTGATTGCTTTCCTTTGCTGATAATGAATTCTCGATAAAAGCATCCAACCGATGGTTTTTTCCCCCTTTCGAGAGGTCGGGAAAACCTCAAAAAAGGGTTAGATAATGAAATGGCGCAGTACCGGGCGCAACAAACAAAAATGGTACAAAAATGGAGCCGACTTTATATTTAGGATCCCAACACGCGCTTCTCACTCACTGGTTACATTCGGGTGTAACCATCAAATGAAACCCGCGCAAAGGACTCAAACAAAGGAAGAAAAATATTAAACTCAGAAAGAAAAGTCGATTACCTTTTTTATGTTTGGGAGGGATTATTGTTTCTTCATGGTTTTCCGAAGGATAATTGAAAATCAACTGAACGAACCACATTGGATAGGTGTCAGAGTGTTAGTTTTCACTGCTGTTTGCCACAGCCACAATGCACCCCAAAAAAAAAAGAAAATGTTTTCCATTATTATTGTTGCTGGTGGCTCAACAACAGGATCGAAGCACAAATATGTGTGTTATGAACTGTTTCTCACAAAGAATTGTTGCTATCGTTTTACGATTTGGATTTGTTTCGCTCATTTCATCATTATCTCTTTCCCGCCGCAACGCCATAGTAAGATAATGTACGTTTGTGTACGTGGGTGATGTGATTTATTTCCACCGAAGAATATATTTTCCCTCCCGGCTCAGACGCGGGGAGGGAGGGAGGGAGGTTTGGATTTTCACCCGCGGTTCTCATTTTCCCCGGCTTTCGGGTTATTTATGTATTTATTCGTGTAACAAGCGCGTTGCGTTACAATCGTAAATCATACACTCATCGGGTGCTGAACCAAAGGCATCAATACTGACACACTGCCTGGCAACACTGGCCCCACACTAACTACGTGTAATTCACCCGTCCCGCCCCATTCGGCACCCCCATTTTCCCGTGCCAGGCTTCGCCACTGTTGGATGGCGCATATGTTGTTATTTTTATAGGAATGCGCAAGCAACTCCCGAGTCTCCCCCCAATACATACATGCACACGCACACAACAACAACCGTGTTTTTCTTTTTTTATCTCCCTATCCGGTCATTGCTTTGGAAGTGAGATCCACCAGTCGCCATCGTTGTTTTCCACCAACATTGCAATTGCGGTGTCATGTTCACGTCTCTCCCCTTTTTTTGCAACATAAAAAAACGGTATAGTTTCGCTGAAAAATAACTTGCCTGTCTTAACAATACATTATTATAATAGTGGCTATAAAAAAGAGCAAGTTGCCATCGATGCTTTACTTGCAGGGGGGAAAAAACAAAACAAGGTCGTGTGCGTTTTCCACGTTACCGTTTCCAGCAAAACAGTGGCGTTTCGTCTTATATTTTGTATTTAAAATTTTAATCAAATAATAAACTAATGTCTAAAACAGGTAAATACGGCATTAATACGATTGCACAACATTATTTTATTTGTTTATACAGTAGAACGTCGATTATCCGGGGTGCTCAGAACCGAACTGATGCCGGTTAATCGATTTCCACGGATAATAGTCTCTTAAACATTAAGAGACATTGGTACATCTAGATAAATCGTATACTATACTATGGTAGTTTATAGCTTTTGATGCTAAAAAAGATTCTGGATCAAGATAATTATTATCAAATAACAATTAAAATTTAGAACGTAAAATAAAATTAATTCAAATACAGTGGAGCGCCGATTAACCGTGCTTATCGGGACTCAGCCCTTGCCGGATAAGCGAATATCACGGATAATAGGCACAATTCTTTTTATTGATAAATATTAGTGTTTAGTGTGTAATGGATAGACTTTTTTTTAATAAAGCTAGCTGTTAATTTTCTTATTTACACTTTGCAAAGTAAATCTGTTCTTTTTCTCAAATTTGAACAAATTATATCATTCCCTATTGAAGCTTTTATTTCGTGCCATCATCGGTTTTACATTTCATATGTCAATTCTTCTTCGGAACTGTCATTTCCGATCTGCAAGGATAATGGGAGTGGCGGATAAAAGGTACCCGGATAATCGGCGCTCCACTGTATATCGTTTGGTGCCGATTTTAATAATTTCAACCAACCTGACATCTGTACAAATGTTCACCACGCTTGAACAGCTGTCAATTTTCGGCGCACGGTTAATCCGCTCGCCGGTTAATTCGCCCCCGGATAATCGACGTTCTACTATACTTATTTTGAACTTATAATATCAAAAACGATGCCCATTGTTGCAACATTGTATGGCTTTTAGATGGTTGCATCCGATTCTCACTCGGTACAACGCGGCTGTATAAATAGAAGAAGCATCGTAATGACTTTTAACATGCAACACTGCACCTTCTCAGTTTCGATACTCGGCTCTCGACAATGTACCCCGAGCTGACAATGTAAATTCGTACAGAGTGCCAAATATCAACCTCAGAATTAATTTCCCTGTTTCGATTAAATTCTCCCTCGGTTCGAATTTGGGATGAAAACCGTTTGTCCGTTGCTTATTGCGGCTCGATCGCAACTCGTAACACAAACCGTTGCATAAGCAAGCCTCAACCAATAATTGTTGTCTGTTCTTTATTTTTTACACGGTTCCCAACCATTGCTTTCTATTTGTTCGGTTGCAGAAGCGTCTCGAACGAAGAAGGTAGCCATTTTATCTTCGAGTAAACAACTCACCTTCACACGTCCACTCTCACACTTATTTGATAAACATAACCTATCAATCAATAATAATTTACACAAACACAACGCAACAAGGTACGGTACACGATACATCGACCTACAGTGTGTCACGGGAACTCGCATTAAACACCTTTAGCCTGCCGAACCAAACCCTCATCCCTTCCTCCCATTGCAGCCACTCGTCTGTGAGCTTATCGAAAACCGTTTCGATAGGGTTTAATTAAGTTAGATCTACACACTTCATCCTCTCCATCCAAAAATTGCTCCCGCACACGTCACCGTAACAACGATACCACACTGTGGATGATTGTCAATTACCTTCGTCTATAGTTGCCTAACCCCAAAAACCACCCAACAACGAAAAGGATTCCGAAGTTCGATTTTACATAAAACAACCAACATTCATGATTGAAGCCACTGAATGGTGTGTATCAATTTGTACGCTTTCAATCCAATTCAACCCAAGGTACGGCGACTCTTGAAAAGAACAAACCTCCGGGAAATATGGACCAAGGATTGGCGGGCGATAACCAACCACATGCTCGTGGTGATGGTGGTGGTGATGCGGGGTTAAAGCTAGATTTTTCGTACAAATCCGATATTCCAAATTGGATTTGCGAAATGCTATTATTTCACCTTCGTTTCGACCCGGTACCAACGAAATGGAGGGAAGCATTTTGCTATTTGCTAGACAGTAGTGAGTAAAATGCACAAAAATTGGAAACCCATTTGCCGAAAAACTTGCGAAAGATGCCAAGCGTACGAAGCGGCAACACACATAATGTGTGCACAATGTTACAAAAAGTGACACATTTTGCCAAACGACCGTGAACTCCGCAACCCCCGTGTGCTGTTTTCCACTCACTACCCACCGAGAGTAGCCGAGGAAAAACGGGATGAAACATCAACATATAACAACACAAAAAACACACATCGGGATGGGAGAGACTCGGGCAGGCCTTGGGGGCCTCTCCTTTTTGCTTCGCATGTCAATCATGCGTGACGGAAAAATTATTCCACGCTCTTGCACAATTATTTGTGCCAGTGGGAAAACTACCCCCATACACACACATGCACAGATCCGCTCCCTTTTGAGCATGGGAAAAGAAAACCGTGATACACACGCACATTTGCTAGCGAATCAAAACTCCACATTCGACACGGTGTGTTCGACAAAAACAAACCTTTTTGGAGTGATTTCTCGTTAGTGACAATCAGGCAAACGCGTTTGGTCTGGGGTGTGGAAGTCAATAAACAGTAGGCAAATTTAAAACAAGGTGGGCGCAAAGGTTGCAATGTGCCGGACACTTTGTTAGTGATCAAAGAGCTTGTCAGATTTGAGTGGAAAATTGCAACTATCAAAATTCGTTTGTAACAATCTGAAAAGAGTGAGAGAAAAAAATGTTAAAAGCCATTTTGCTAAAATCCATCCCCGTTATTGATGCTTTCATGTTCCATTAGGAGCACATTTTTAAAATACCTGGAGATGAATTTTAGGTTGGAAAAATTTACTCTTATCTGAGTCGATATTGACCTTTCACGGGGTCTAACGCACCGTTCTGCTCCGTGTGGCTGACTATTTGCTACTTTGAAGCCTGAAAAGTGGGGGCGGCCCGGTGGTGCATGTGATAAACGGCGTCGGTCCATACGACAGGACCGAGTTCAACTCCCATCCGGACCGTCCTCCCGCAGTAAGGAATGACTATCCGGCTACGTGGTAAAAAATAAGTCTAGTAAGCCAAAAATGATCGGCGTGACCTGTAAGGTCGTTAAAAGCCCAGAAGAAGAATAAGAAGAAGAAGCCTGAAAAGTTAAATCAAACACTTATGGAAGAAGTTTTCTATCGAGGTTTGAACCCTGGCCTGTGGTGTGGATTGTAATATGTCCATAGTAAACCGTCTTGATTTGTCTTCATGTTATGAAAGTGGAAAATTTTGCATTTTGAATATTTTCTTATAACAGTACCTTAGCATCAATCATGTTCATACTTCAAATTTATATGTCAAACTTAAACTTCAATTTTAATGTTTATACACAGACACAAAAAAACCTAAAATTCATTCCAACTTCTACAACAATGCTCTTTCTTTTCGCTCATTATACAAGCTTTCTACGGCACACAAAGAGCAAGCAAGTGTTTTGGATATCTTATCATCAAAACAAGGCCAGTTGCAATCGTTTTCCTTAACAAGTTTGGCATCATCTTGCAGCCGGGGGTTATGGTGCACAAACCTTAGAAGAAACTAACAAAGAACCATTTTCCCACTTTCTGCTGGTATTGTGCCTTCCTTCCTTACTGCCGCTTCAAAAACCTCATCCAAAATCATCCATCCATGCGTAGCCAGGAAAGGTTGTGGAAAACCCTTTTTCCCCGCTCTCCCCGAGCCGGGAATGATAATGATTGCCAACCAGTGCTGCGCTACTTTCCCCCCCACGTGCCAGTTGACGTCATTCGACAGCAAGGAAATTCCCATTGTCTCTCAATGTTGCAACCCTCCCAAACAAGGGAACACGGAACGGGGATCCCTATCAGTGGCAGAAATGAGCCAAAAGAAGAAAAAAGCTTCATAACATGAATGAGAAAGCCTCTTATCTTTTTCTCTTTTCCAGAGAAAATCCCCCCGCCAGTAGCCGTTAAAAGTCATTGCGGAAAAACCGGAAGACATCCGGGGCAATCCAGTGCTCCCAACTCTGCCGGCCGTTTTTCTCTGCGCACCATGCGCGAAAAAGGAAATAGTTGCCGGTTTTTAGGGGGTTTTCCCGCTTTGATTTAACGGTTTGACGTTAGTCACAAAGGAAGTTCGCTCAGTTCCACACTCGAGCTGAGAGAGAGAGAACGAGAGAAAAAAAGCATGAATTTTGCGCTAAAAAAAAGCTATCAGAACGATCCACAAAGACGAATTTCAGTTTCGAAATTCACCACATACTTCCGGTCTCGCTCGCACTTTCGCTAACTTTTTGCAAGCCAAACAATTTCCTGTAAGTATCCTTTCATTTTTTTTTCTTCGTGTTGGTTGCTGAAAATCAGGGAAAACCCTCCCTGCATGAGTCACGACTATGTTCGAGTGCAATTTGGCATTCGTTGTTCCCTTTCAGCTCCCTCAATCCTTCCTTCTTCGCGCCGGTTTAGCATTTAGAAACGCTCCTTATTTCATATTCTCACGCAGTTTTGAAGTAACAAAGCCTATCCATTTAATTCCGTTAGTCCTAGTCCTCTACAAAGGATCTCATGTGAGTCCTTTGTGTGAGTTTTTTTGCTGGTTCGTGAAATATCCCTTGGTGCGAAACTGGACAATGAGACATTTATAGAGAAGGCCAGTTGGTCTTTGTGACGGCCGACGTCATGGGTAGGATAGTATTCTAAATCATCCATTTTCCCACCGGCTGATTACCAAACCAAAAAAACACGGTGACCAGTTGGTTTTCCACATCGCTATGGTGAGGTTTATTAATTTATTCCACTGCGGTGTTTTGTAATGCGTTACCGAAAGTGGGTTATTTTATAGCACAGCACACCTAATTGGGAAATTTAACTGAATGAAGTTATATTTCACCTTTTTTATTTTCTTCTAAAATTTCGTTTTTTCAAATCATCAACACGCCAAAAATACATGAGCTACGAAACATGCCCAAAAAAAAATAACTTCTCGTTTTTTCGGAACCATCAGCATCACAAGACGGCTGCTCGTTGAAAGCATTAAGAAAAAAGAAGGTAATAATTACCGGGAAAAAGAACCAATACAATGGAACAAAGAAGTGCTTATGTTCTTCATCTTGCTGTGCAGAACCATTCAACGATTGGCGAACAACAATAAATGGATGCTTGAAGTACAGAGAACTTTTGTACAAAAGGGCCCGATACATACTTCTTCCTTGTGAGGTAATTTACCAGTGCCGAAAGCTGGCAACACGGGAATGGTACAAATTTCTCTCAAGTCATAATTACATGGTTTCATACAGTCTTCATGATTACGAGCTAGCACACAAGCCTTTTGAAGATTCTAAGAACAAAGATCTCGCTTCAAACACAAGATGTTGATGATGATTGAAAAATGTAACAACTCTCATTGAAAATTCCAAAAATTATTTGAAATATTGTAGGATTTTTCCTCTCTTTTTTCACATAAAAAAGGGGGAATTGTATTACACAATAAGGTAATGAATTTTGTTTTGTTCGCCTTAAAACTTCTGGAGCATAAAACGTCAACAATAAAACATTACAAATATGGACAGAAGAAGGGCAATTTAATCGAAGCTTGATTTGTAATGGACAATAAACACACCTCTCCCTTTTAGCCGAACCACTGAAGCGTACAGCGATTTCAGTGCAAAAGAATCATCACAAACAATTTAAACCGATCACTGTACCTAAAAAAAACCGAGCTAAATACGATTTCTCGATCGACTCTTGGGCTCGCTCTCGCACATGTTGTTGCTGCTGTTGGCCATGTATTTTCCGCCGTCACGCTAGTTTGACACGCACTCCTAGCCTTTTGCTGTGGCCTTGAAAATTGTCGATTGTCGATAAGCGAAACCATCCAAACTATTCATCCCCGAAAAAAAAACACACGCCTACTGACGAATATTGCGAACATTTCCAGCTTCGGCCAAATGTAGCTCCCACCTTTTTTTCTTAAGAATTCGGTTGATTTACTACTTTCTGTGCGTGAAACAGTGACAAAATTCCGGAGGTGAAGGATCAACTCGCAAAACTAACGCGCGCGCAGCAAGTCCTAACCCCTTAAAAGCACTGAGCGCAAAACTCATCCATCTTCTTCGTCTGAGGCAAACACCGAGACAGCAAAACCCCTAATTGATCGCAGGCTGTAATCTACAACCATTATTCGCTAATGGTTACGCAACCATAAGACTATGAGCAGAAAAAAATAACGTCAAAATGAAGGTCATATTTCAGTAATATAACATTGGAAGGTTAAGCATAAAATTTGAAGAAGAAAAAAAAATTGATTGCAAATTTGTTTTAACAATGCATGGAAAAAGAACAAAACAGAAGAAACTCCACATCAAATGGAATATACAGAACACTGCATCGACATTCCTTTAACCCGTGCAGCAACAAACATACTCAAAAGTTAGTAAATAAAAATATGTTTTTGCTTTTCTGGTTCCCACCGTTTGCAGTTCCATCCCCCCCCTCACTCGGTTCGGTTGGTTTATGTTTTCATTGTAACGACCTTGACTAGTCCTAATCATTCGCTGTGCGTATAATACGGCGCACATACCACGCCTAAAACACGTTTCGCCGCATGACAGACGATACTCTCGTACACGATTTTTTTTTCTTCCGGCTCGCACCGTCTTCTTGTAGTTCTCATTCGCATCAGTTCGCCTGGGATGTATTTATTTTTCCTACTGCTTCTAGACGACCGTTTTTCCCGCTCCAAACACATCGTTTCTTGCACAAGCATAAAACGCGTACAACGCGTTAAACGCTCAGAGACGATACGCAGCTGTGACCGGCATAAAGACCGACTTTCGTCCGGAGCGAGGGTAGGTTCGCTTCTCTAGCTTGGCCGACGGGAAGGTAAGCAAGTAAATAAAATTAACCAACCCGAATGGTCCCCGTCCGTTTGCTTCAAATCAAACTGTCAACCATAAATGAACGGTCCGGTTCGCAGGTTCTTCGAAAAGAGTGCGCTTTTCGGGCGGCCGAGCAACAAGATTAGGGTAATTGGCGGCTCATGGACCAGTCGACCTACACACGATAGGCTCCCCCCGATGGAGACCAGCTTCGACTGCACCGGCAACCAGTTGATGCACCATACATTGTACGCGCAAAAGCTATCGTGTCATCCATTGTACCTTCGGGGTATATAAAGTCAACTTACTTCATGAGACGTTTCAAGGCGAATACTTTTTTTTTCAGCTTCAGTTGAAACGTTTTGTACGGAGTTGTTTTTTTTTGAGCTCACGTCGTATTGTTGTTCAATAGCATATTTATTTATTTTTTCTCATTCTATCTCATATTTCTTGTACGTGAAGCGATAAGCACATCACCGAAGCACTCAACATAGAGAAACTATCGACAATGACGCGATGATAGATGGGCCCAAACCATGAACAGCCCCACACACAGTCAGATCTGGTGAACCTTCAACTGAAACCCACACTGGGTCGATTGAACCGAGGTGCTGTTTGTCACGGTTCTCACAGACTTACTACACCTACCATCTCTCTATCCATCTCGACGATTTCGAGTAGTTATCACCTTGAACAGTGATCACAAACAGCACTGAAATCAACAACATACCGAAAACAAACACATTTTGAGGCTTCCTTTCGTGACACAGAACTGTCAACCCGAGGTTCAAGAACACTAGTTCAGAAGACCTGCACGAAATGATCACTAAAGATCGTTGTTGAAAAAATACCAATAATGAGCTTCCTTTTGATGGCTTATGACAGCGCAATATCTGAAGTGATGTATTGGTGCCGTGGTAAGCTTTCGATGTGACACTTGACAAGTCGTGTGTTCGAATCTCACATAGACCTAACTCTTGGACTTATGATTAACTGATGTTGTACTCTAAATTCGCCCCTATTAAAGTAAGAATTGCATGAAATAGTGACATAAAAAGGATAAATCATTTCCTCCGAACTTCTTAAGTCCCCTTTACATATCAAATTAGGGTTTAAAAATTATAAACCAAACCATAAACAGAACTGAGTTTTAGGAATGGAAACTAATAAGACAGCGAGAGAGAGAGAGTAGAGACAAGTGAATAACAGCAAAAGAAAAATATGATTTTCTTTTCGCTTACCTGACAATACCTCCAAAATTGTGGCGGTTTTGTTGGATACAAGCAGTGTAGAAAAAAGGTAAATCTATCTCGCGTCCGCTACTGGACCATCAATGCTTACCTGGAAGAAAAAGAGAAAAAGATTAATTTACATTTTTGTTTATAAAACAGAATTCGTAACGACGAGTGCTAAACAGTCACTATACTGTCCTCAGAGAAAATATTTTCGTACATTAACATGTGTGTTGGTGGTTTATTCTTTCTTTGCTAATTATCGCGGATGCGTGTAATTTACCCAACGCACTCATCAGAAAACATGAAACTGTCATCTAGCCTGGCCCCATGTCACGGTCGGTCTCATGCAATAACATACGCGGGAAAAAAATTGTTTTTCGCTTTACACGTAGACGAAGGTTAAAAAACAAGAACATCTATAAGGAAAACAAAAACACGACCAAATCTCACTATGTGGGTGGATTGGTGGGTTGTGTTATGGTTTTTGCCTTCAGGTTTGTTACGACCACCAAGACCGATGATTGATAGGTTATTTACGGTGCTACCACATCTCACACTCACGCGCAGAATGGCCTCAAACTTAAACAGCGGAAGCATATTCATAAATGTTGCAACAGTTTTCGACTGAATCTTCAACAACAGGAAAACGCTGAGGTAGAAAGTTGGTGAAAACCCCGTCTCGAAACCACTCGCAGCACTGTATCTTGCTCCTCGCATATCACGACCCTCTAGAACCAGAGAGGCCTATCAACACATCACAAACAAAACAGCGCCAGATCTAATTATTATATTCCCCAAGCGAAAAACACAACCCATCTCCTATACCTACGCCATTTACGTTAGAGGGAGACGAGAGAGATGGTGAAGATGCTGAAGGTATCTCGAAAGGTCATTACTAAACACCGAGTCCTACACAAATTTGTCCAATGCTGACAGCCGAGCCTTGTTGGTGCCCAGTTACCAAGGCAATTGGGGATGTAAAAAAAAGAACCTCACTCGCGATGAAACTAATGGATCCCCAACGACCTATAGGAGCCCTGCTCACTCTCACATCCTCGTATGGATCGGGACATCTTCCCAACCCTAGGCGACAGCTCATTTACTTAGTTGTTTTGCGTCCGCTCGTCCTGACGACAATACCATTAGCAGCCCAAGTCAGTATATCCATCAGTTCGCGTCCACAAAACATTCATTGGTCCCCAGGAAACGACATCTGGAGCCACGTGTTTCAGCTAGCTAAGATACTTACTGTTGCTACCGGCAGATGGTGATAATGGCGTGCAACCAAGCGCCTCTACTCAAGTGCGTCTTTGTCCTATTTTCGGGAAGCGTGTAACCTTTTCCCGATCGGAGAAGTGAAAGGAATCGAGGCCAACCGGCACGAGTTCCCGAGTTCACGATAATCCATCACCCAACAACAATCTACGGAACGGAGCGACTGCGTTGGATGCTTGGAGGTCATCGAAAATGGAACACTTCATCACTTGCAGAAGGAGAGAAACACCATTAAATGATGCACGCCGATCATCTGCACACCCTCCGGGGCCTTTCCTTCCAGCTTCAACCGGGTGTGGTTTTCTGCACAAAAACAACCAAACCCTTGGGGAGATATTTGGAGATCCATATTCCATACACTAGCAGGGCCCAACTCGAAGTAACCCAGCGGGAAGTCGAGCATTTTAGTACGACTTTCACTTTAAGCGTGTGATTGGAGGGTGTTTGCATAGCGCAAATTTCTTCCCTGCGGTGTCATGTTTATACAAGACGAGTTTTTTTCTTTTCCGAAGGGAGGCCGCCATTGTGACATCGGTTGCTCTATTTGTCCAAGGTTGCAAAACAACGCATTGACAAAACCGAGCATCGACATATTGCTCCAAGGGTAGTCACGAGAGCCAAGTCGATTTTTGGATGGGATAATTAGAGCAAGGCTGGATGAAGGCGAGTCATGAGACTCGAGGTCTAAAAGGCTTTTTTAACTAAGAAAAGCAATCCAAATGTATCCCTGACACTGCTTTAAACAGGTTCTCGAGCAATCAACAATGTTCGACAGACAAGGATTTCTTCGCTTCTTTGTTATTCCAGCGAGGAATTATGACAAATGTACTTTAGTCTGAAGCCTGAACTCCTCTTGTGGTCTTCCTTATGCGATCACAAAAAAAACACGCGGTCAAGACGAACGACCAAATTGGAATTCAATATCTCCCATTGGTATCCTTTTCATTGCTTGATCTCGTCAAGACATGAACCGAATTCTCATTCTCCGCTTCTTAGTCTGGCCATGGAAGTGGAAGACACAGGAAGCATGTCCCCTCTACCTGTCGTCCTGTTTAGGGGTATATAATATTGATTTACTACGACAAGACACTTCAACAAACAGAATGAAAATGAAAATCAGGCCCCACGGAAGTGCACGAAGTACAAGTGGTGGACGGTGAACGTATCGAGTTCATTTGAATTGCAATTTGAAACTTTTCGGTCACGTTTCCTGCCGTACTGGGGCGAAAACATTTCGGTACATCGTTGTGCGAATGGTTGTGCTCAAAGGAGCAATGCTAAAGTGTGAATAATTTTACTACCCAGGTAACTCGGGAGAACTAGGAGTACCAGGAGAATTAAGAATAAAAATGTTAACTGAAATGTTGGAAATCATCTAAGAGCAGTGACTATCCCAGATGGATATCGAAACTTCCTACATACAAGAGAATACTCTAAACTCGTCAGCGTTCTTACGTAAAAGCAAGGAATCCGGACAAAATTGAGAGAAACCTTTCTAAGCTGTTCTCAGTAAAAACGAATCTTAAAAGGAAACGACCTAAACATATCACTGATGGTGAAGAAGTTTCGTCTGGAACTTTCGAAGCCCTCCAATATCCTCCGGGATGAAGTTTTCAATAGGCGACCTTTCTTTGCTGGAAAACAAATTATAACAATACCTGAATTCATATGCTTAACCAAGGTTACATCATCCTTTATACCTCCGTAACCTCAAACTTCATTTCATTTTTCAAAACGTTTCACAACAATTCTGGTATGTTTTCCGCCACAAAACCACAACGATACATCTTTCCTAACGAGCGAACGGCAAAATGGAAACGCTACATTCGGTCTTTAAATCTGTATATATGAATTATTCAACCCGGCGGGTTTCTGCTTTTGCGCGCACCTATTGCAGCATTTGCATTTGCTTCGAATATAAATCATCTTCGAGCGGATGCACTTTGTTAAAATTATCAACGAATATATCTCACTGCCCTTACAAACTTCTTTCGGGCGATTTTATGTTTTGTTCTCCACTCAATTCAAATGATGGTCAGATGATACACAGGAAAGAGTGTTTCTGTCCCCATCTTGCAGGAAGTTTGTCAGTGAGTTTTTGGCATTGATTTGTTACAACAGTAAAGTTGAGTTTAGTTACAACAGACCCACAACAAGCATCTGCTAATGTGTTCTGCTATCCATTCCTTTTATCGTTCGATTAATTTCAATTAGCATACTCCGCCCATCCCAATCAGAACCTACCGGAAGCTTTCAGCGGCACCTAATATCATCATATAATTCATTCGCTCTACTGCAGCTCTTAACTTCTTCTGTTCTGAGGCGAATTTCCAGAAGCAAACGCAACGTAATGAGCACACACCAGTAGCCGCAGGAAGTGATTCGCCTGCAGACTGGTGCGAGAATAAAGTTCACCAAGCAGGGAGCAACAGGGGTAAAACAGTAAGCACAACAATAAAAATGAACGTCCAGAAGCAACGGATTTTCCCTTCAATGCAATCCGTCACATGTAGCCGCACATGATGTGGATGCAACCAACCAACTGACGGAAACGGAGGCTTTACTCTTGTCATTTGCCTTCCTCCCCATTTTACCTTCTTTCATCGCTGCACACAACAGCCTACTCACAAGCTCGGGGGAAGAGGGTCGACCGTTTCCAACAAAAACAAAAAATGGTTCGTTCACTATTGGAACGGAAACTCTGCGATGCAGTCAGTAAGTTGCAGCTTTCGTCGACGGTTGTACGAATTTGCAAGCTACTCACAACCAACCCATAGCAAGTACGATCTGGACACGGAAAACGACCGTCGCTAAAAATGCATCACTGCTGCTCGTTGGTGACCGTGTCGCCGCCGTATGTGTGGTGGTCCGTCGTTTGGAGATGTTTTCCCTTCCGGGTGGTCCACGTGAGTGTGCCTCCGATGCAGCTTGCACTCACGTTCTGCATCACCTTTTCATCAACGCAACACACTCGGCGCGGGTAAAATTAGATGCTACCAGAAGGCATCTTACGAACGGATTTCAAACACTTCGTGTAGGTGGCAGTTCACGTGGCGCACAAGCTGACATCTCTCCCGAATTGGGCACTAAAACGTGCACCAAGGAGCAGCATTTACACGTTACGGTGACATTAGCATTAACTACGTTATTTATTTGTGTGAAATTACATTCCAATATAAATAGATAAAATGTTACGAACTTTTGTGGAAACATTGAGGATTCATTACATCCTCATATTATCAGATCTCGGCAAATATTGAAAATTGAAAATAAATTAAACAGAATTTACTCAAGCGTTTGACAGTTCTTCCATGATACAACATCAGATATAAGTACTCACAGCCAACAAGATATACCTAAGAGACCCTTCTGTATGGCACAAAAAATCATTCCAGCAATTCAACTTGGCAGCTCTGTTTCAATGTCGCCTACTCAAACCTTCCAAACACCCACTGACAGTTTGCCATTTTGTTTATATTTTTTTACTCCCAAGGTGATGAGGATCAATAAAAATAAGAAACATTTCTGGTGTCTAAAAAGAACGTACGAAAAAGCTGGCAATAGAAAATGTTTTCATGTTCTCTTACTTCCGTTTAGGCGAAGAAAATAGAAGTTCAAGGCTGCGCCGTGTTCCCTCCTTCCAGCTTCTAGGGTGTCTTCATGTACGCGTGATGGGTAGAGACATTCATCCGTTTGGTTAATGGTAAGTAAACAGTTTCATCTCGCACTCAACATACCGGGCATGCGAGACGTTAGATAGTGGCTAAAGGTGAAACACTGACAGCGTATCTCTTACCAAGATACACAATTACCTTCCTGTTTCTCTCATATATAGAGATCTAAGAAATTCGTGTAAACTAGCCACGAAAGCAAACGTGATTTAAGGGAGAGAATTTAAAAATAAATCTTCGTCTAACGTAGCACAGTGTGGCGTACGCCCGCTGACATAGAGACATCGGTGGGCAATGGAGGTCGTAGCAGTTCTCCATTTCGTCAGCTCCACAAGCACCACCGTTAGCAGTAACACAAAATCCATTACGTCCATACCGTCCCGTTACAGGTTGTGTGCGTTGTAATGTGGGCCGGCATAATGCGAGATGCAATTTACTAAATGTTTCGAGCCCAACAGTAATTACAGACCCTGTCGCCGACACTACTGTCATCACGGCTCCACACGCATATCCCGGGATCTTCTTGAGTGAGGGAGAGCGAGAGAGGCAATAAGAAATTCGAACAAAGTGTCTCTGCTTTGCTAGTGCCGGGTACCAGCACGCATTGTCGAAAATTAGATGCGCACGGGGAACGCAATTAGATGTCGGCTTTGAACGATGTGGAACCAGCACTTCGCACGTCACGCCACATCCACACACCATCATCGGCGGTAGTCACTATTAACCTAAATTGTGCCACCGACTCCAGAGTCAAGAGTATCAAAGCGAAAAGACATTCAACTGTCTCTTTTCCACAGGCAGCACATATTAGCGGATCATTGGCATTATGTGAACACACACCACAGACCGGGTCTCAGAATGGAAGTTGTTTTAATTGGAGAATATCTATAAAAATAACCGTAACGCCAACTCAAGAAGCTTCCATTAAAGGCCATCTTCGAAAAATCAACAAAAAAAAACCCAGGAGTCTAGTGACGTGAGTGAACTTTAGTTCCATTACATACTCATTTCACTGAGAAACGTTACATCAAAATAGTTCAAAGTTTTCCAAACAAAATCTACACTCAAACCATAATTTCTTTCAGTGCCACAAACCGAAACCAAATCAGCACAAATACAGCCGGCACAACAACAAAACGAATAAAAAAACAGAAACAGACGCTCCCTCTTTCGACACTGACAGCTGTCAGATTTAACCCAAATTCATAACCAAAGCGAAGTACCGGGCCATTTCTGCAAGCAAATAGGACCAAACGGGGTAAATCAACAAAAAAGGAATTGAACCCAGTGAACCATCATGCCTCTCTGTGTAAAGTTGTTCAAGAACTAACTTTATATTTAGGAACGTAAGTTAAAACCTCATTCGACGAATGTGAAGAAGAACCATTTGCAACAAGCGAACAGTCTCGCTGTCCCGGTTTGACAGATGACGGAAGACGAAACTTTGCAAATGAGTGCAAAGAATGTTGAAATGAACAAACGATTAGTAAGCGAATTAGTTTTAAGATAAACTGATCTAACATTTTTTTTAAATGATAACTTGCAGAGGTTCTACATACAAACGAGCTCAATGTGTTTAATGTATTATGTATTTAAATCTTCAACAATATTCGCCAGGTTTTCAATTAAAGTTTTGCTCTTTGTCTCGCGCCAAACAATAAAAAGCCTCCCCAGTTCTGCAACAGTTCAACACGTTACATGCCCCTTATTGGAAAAAGAAAGCCCAAAACCTATTGAAACCTATCGAAGCAAACCCATTTTCATTCAAAACACTAGCAGTTTGATGCTTGGCATCTTACTGAACCAATGAACCGTATACAGAAAGCTCCCAATTGCTGCACACAGAAACAACAAAAAAACCTTCCCCATTCACAGCCACCGTCTATCGCGACTTCTTGGCCCGACAAAACGATGTGAAGAGCTTCGAAACTAGCGCTGGGTAGACTAAAACACTGAAAAAAAGCAGGCCATAAAAGAAGGCGCCATGATTATTTCCGACGTTCCCTCCGAAGCCTACGGGCGCACAAAAACCTAGAGGCACCCATTTTCTTTCACGTGGGCTCTTTTACCGTGATCTTCGGGTGTTTTTTTCTCCAAAGTTCCTATTCATATGGAAACTCATTTTCATACCCGGGGAGCGAACGTATTGCGGAAATAAAAACAATCACCGTGCCTTCGTTGCCCGTTAAAAGTGGGCCCCACACACAGACACTGTGCCGATTTTGACGTGCAACAGATGAACAGAAGGGATGGGGAGGTGTGTATCACCCAGCACTGCAGAGGTGACCGTTCTTCTCTGTTTTACTTGTACCACCACCAGCAAAAAAAGACAAGGAGAAAACTGGGGAACACACCAAATGAATCGAAGTTCTTGCCCAAGAAGTAGCAGAGCCTTGGAGAAAGGGAGGAAGGATGGATAATGGTTGTGCTCGCCGGATGTCGGTTGTTTATGTTGGCCTCATCCCGTCAAAAGCCTCCGGAAGAGAAACATCACTACACTACACATATTTTGCTACCGAATCTGACCTTTCTTTAACCTCGAATAACTACGTCTATGTGAGGCATCTCTGGGGGGGAATTCATAGAAACGCTAACTTCATGTCAACAATCACTAAACTTTTCTCATCCAAAGTTTCCTAAACAACAGCTAGGAATGGGGAAGAAATCACAAATTATCCCTTGTAAAAATTTTTCCACCAACCACCATCTTTGTAAGGCTTCTTGCTGATTTACCAACCGTTCGACTTAATGATCATGCAAAACACTAGAAATTTTTTAAACGATCTAGCTTTCGTTCCTACATAGACCAACAGTTTTGAGAAAGAATCCCACCTGCTCTCTACCAAAAAGAAGCCCGAAAATCAAAATAAGCGTGAAGTTATTCAACACTTCTTACTAGACCTCAAAGAAAAGCCTATCGACACCACGGTGGGGAGAAAAAGATGTTAAAAGAGCAAAAACTAAAACTAAACGCTACGAAAGAAGCCGTCGAAATCGAGCAAGAACGCAATAAGCCACCATTTCACCAAGAAACAAGTGGGTTCTGGCCACTGGCCGACCAGAGGGGAAAACCAAGAAACTCATACACCTGTGAGGCAGGCCAAGAAATAGAATTTTGCTTTTGTGGAGAGCTTTGCTTTTCTTCTATGCTGACTGTTAACGATGGCGAGCTACTACAGGAAGCCAACAAGTCTGAAACCATCATGTTTCGTGGTGTTGCTCGCGAAAAACGTTCCAAAGTTACACGGGAAAACCAAATTATCTTCCGTTCCTACATTGCTTCCATCTTCAAACCTCTTTTCGGGCATCATCGCCAACGCCAGGCTGAGTTGCCTCTGCAAGAACGAACCGTTTTGATTCCCTCTTTTTTAAGGTTATGCCTCCGAGCTGCTTGATTACAGCACCACCGTGAAACAGACTCTGCGTGCCGTAAGGCCACCGGAACTCCCCAACAGTATAGTTGGGCGAAAACGCTCCGTGGATGCTAATGGTTAGCAAATTTTAAGCACCTGTTCGCGAGTCGACGGTGGAAATGAGGGAAATTAAACTTGAGCGAACGCGATCAGTTAAGCGAAACCAATGTAAATGATCCTATGATCGGAGCAATGATCTCAGTAACTTTAAGATGAATCCACGAACTCTATGTAGGTACTCTGAGAATACTTCATACACAAAAAAATGGAAATAAAAATAAAATGTTTATATTAGTACAATAAACTACTGATGTTATGCTTATCGTTCACCATTAAATCAAAAGTTTATAACGTTCCTGACCATTCTACTTTCATATGAAGTTCCTGTCCCCATTATTGAGCACTATCTTAGGTCAGCATCCACGAGCATGAAATGTATGGAAGTGCCTCCGGTCAATTCTTTAACCACCAGAAAGCTAGTCATTGAGTGTGAGTATGTTTGGATTTTAAATAATGCTATATTTTTTCGGACACCATTCCAAACGATTCAATCTAGATCTAGGGAAAAGAAGGGCTTTTTTTAAAGTGGACAGCCTTTCCTACTGTATCCACAGAATTGCTTCATCCCAGAATAAATAACCTTATCTTGCTCACCCGATCGAAACACTCCAAGAAGCTTAAATGAACGAAACAACAAGTTTATTTGCAGTTTGTGAAGAACACCAAAATCTTCCACATCCCCATCGGATATTCGCATGCTGAGCCGAAACCTTCGAAAAACTCCTTAATAAGGTTTCGGGTTTTTTTTTCATCCAGAATTTCAATACTCATATTTCAAGGATTTTATATTCTTTTTCTCATTTCAGTTCTGCTCTACTGGATTTTCTACTGGAATCTCGATCATGTGGGCTTGTCCAATAAATTGATAAAAATATTAAAATAAAATGAAGATCGTAAAATCTTTTATTACTAACACCTTCCAAACGTACGCAATAAAAACAGGTATGCAGCATACAGTAACGTTAATACAGCAGCTGGATTAAAGTTTTTTTTTCTTCAATAACTCTTACTACAGTTTTGCAATAAAACTACTTCAACGGCAAGAAAAAAAACAAGTTCTCTTTTTTTGTTGTTTGTTTGTTTGCTATAATGACAGTGAATTTGCAATAAAATATTATCTCCCATCCTACAACCCTTCCAACAGCTGCGCCACCACAAGCCGCGTTCCGAATAAGTAATAAAAAGATTAACTTCTGCCATCACAGGCGGCGACGGGAGGTTGTTTCACCATCAGCTCAATCCCTTCACTATCTCATCAATGTCTTTGTATGCCCTTCGGGCCATCCGAAAGCGTCTTATCATCCGAAAGGCCAAACCGGGTAATATTGGGGCCTTCTTTACACCTGTAGTACTGAAAGTGTATCGAAAAGCGCCAAATGGTGTAAGGAAACAATCTTAAAAATATATTGACAAGAAAATGAACTTTGTGTGGAACGAATGTTTGTAAAACCGAAAAGGAATCGAACAAAGTGTGGAAACAATTAAAATTGATAAATTAAAAAATGCTTGAAGCATCTATAAAATAACTCAAGTGGCAATTCTAAAACATCGTTTATTATTTTTCTTCTAATCCCACAACCATTAAAGGGTTCAATGGTTTAGAAAAACTCGTTCGAAAAGTCATCGCTTCACACCACGTTAATTTGACTACGGTCCAAAAGTCAATCAATCTTTCGGCCACGATCGCCCCGAAACGCCGTGACACGGGACCGGGTATTTGTCGTGACTGTCGTGATTCTCCGCCCCGATGGGCATCTCCTCAGTTTGGCAGTCGCGTTACGCGTTGTTTTCTTGAAGACACACACAAAACACGATCAGACATTGCTCATCCGCTAGTGAAGCTATTTTCGTCATTTTGCTCTACTAAAAGACTTGCAAAGCGGTTGTTCGTAAACATCCCAGTAAAAAGCAATGCAAGTGATCACAATTATGCCAATAGTAACGCTAATAGAAAAATAATTTATATTCATGACAAAAACAACCACAAATATGTTTAAAAATATTTTTTCAACTTAAACAAGGTTTACTAAATTAATCAATATTAAACTCATAAAATAAAGGAAAATATGAAGATTCGGGAAAAATAGAATATCTCATCGTTACATATCATCTACAGTCCAACTCTTCTGGGACATCTGGCTTGTTTTTCCGGATCGAAAATCCTTCGTAATCGGAAAACCCAGCCAAACTAACACTTGGGGAGCTATACCTACACCACGAAAGAGAAAAAGCCGGCTAACGGGAAAAAAGGACAATCCCCGGTTTCTCACGACTCGTTTGTGTGTGTATGTGTGTGTGTGACGAACGTGGTCCAAATGAAAATTCATTCATTCGCCACGAACAGAGACAGAGAGTGGCCAACAGAAAACGTGGCCAACTCACCGATATCACACACACATACACAGAGGCCAACGAAAGAGCGGTTTCCTCATTGAGATTTTCCACCCCCCTTCATTCGCACGCATTCCTCAGCGGTTCGGACGAAAAACTGGTGGAGCATGAGCTGGGAAAATCCAAAACATTCTTTTGCTCCGCCAAACCAAAAGTCGAAACCGATTATACGGCCCACGCAGCCACCAATACAGCTGCAGCCCGGTATATACACACACGGTATGCGCACACACGTCGACGTGGTTTCTCGTCCTGGGCAATATCGAAAGGAAAATCATATGAAAGGTCAACAGCATTTTCCCGGCCACACACACACACACACGCACGCACACGAAGCATTTCTCAACCTGTTCTCTCTCTCTCTCTCTCTTTCTTAAGTTTTCTCTTAACAAGCGTGTGGAACATAAAGAATTTTCGCCGAAAGTGAGAGGAAATACAAACTTGCTCCGGAAAATCATTTTCCCATCAAAGCGTGATAAGAAATTGGATAAATGTAAGCAACAAAAAAAACATAAAAACACAAATTCAAGATGGAATATCCCATCTCGACCATTCATTTCCACTGCTGAATGTGTATGTGTGTGTTTTTCTTCGTTCCAAAAATTCACAAACTGGAAGAAAAACATTCTTCCGCTTGTGTTAGTGTTGGGAAATAAATCAACCAAAACAAAAAAAAACAGAAGCAAAACGACGAGAGATGAATCGTAATTGCTCAATGGTTTGGCGTGCCTTGGAAGCTGAATGCTGAGAACACATGAATGAAATTGTCTCTGAGGCAAGCAAACAAAATGTCCTTCCTGGATACAAAGCGAATGTCCGAGCTTTCTTATCAGTTGGGGCGAATTAGTATGCAAACAGAAAAAGGCTTTTGTGCTCGTATTTATGTAATAATGTTTTTAAAAAGATTAGATCAGTTTTTAGAAGTAATATAATGAATAGTAATTATTAGCTTTCAAACTGTTCATCATCAATGAAGAAGCAACCATATGGAAAGAGAGATGAGCTATTACGCACCATTTTCAAATATTTTCTAAATCAGATATAGATCATAGATGGATAAAAACTTCGTTAGTTTGGACAGTTTTATCCCTTAATAGAAACAAGATATACCTAATTGTCTCTACGTCTCAAAACAAAACTATAAAAAGATTTAAAAGTACATAAATATGCCAACTGAATTCTTCCACCAGGAGAGGCCACAGTTCTGCTTCTTACTAAACAAAAAACCGACGCACACACTCTACACCCTTCAATTACAAAAATAAACCACCCACAGTTTCAGTAGACTGCGAATAAAATAAGACCAACCAGGCACAAACGGGTTCCGTAGCGGGCAAGAAAATCACGGAATGTTGAAGAAAAAAAAACATCCCCCAAAATCACACACTGATCGAAAATTTCCCATCATCATCATCATCACTGACTGAGAAAAGCCCTCTGAAGCAACGGGCGAGAGTTTGTGTTTGTATTTCTACTCAATAATACCCATACAGTGATAGTTTGTTCTATTCAGCACGAACGTAAGCTGCGTGCGTCTCTCGAAGATCAATCGATGATGATAATGATGATGATGATCGGGGTATGCACAGACAGATTCTATGTTTCACCTGCCCGTTTGATGACGCACAACAACCAATATCTATTATTCTATTCAAGCCCAAGGCAACAAAACAATACCGCACATCAGCTACAGCTGGAAGAGTTGGAGCTGTTTGGCCTCTCAAACAGATAGAGAAAAAAAAACAATGATTTAGTACGGCCGCTACGCCGGTCTTTTGATCGGTATGTTTAACGTAGTCATCGTCGAGGGCCATCACACTACCTGGCGGCGAGTTGTTTTCGCTACTTTTGGCAAAACCAACCTCGGGTGAATGGGGTGGAATATGGGAGGTGGGGGGGGGGGTGGGGGAGGTGAGGGAGGGGGGAGGTAGATAATGAAACTATCCATCGCCATCCGCTTGATCATTCGCGACTTTGCGCTGCTGCTGTTGCGGCTACCAACTTCAACCCTCCAACCACCCCCTCAGCACCCCGCTTGTGCACGTAGAGGGTGGTACGGTGCGTGTGTAAATGTACCGCTCGCACACACAGGCAATCGTACACACCCTTTCCACGTTTGCGTAGCGCAACCCCCTCCTAGCATCGCATCCATTTGCCAGCTACGCACACCAGCACACACACTCGCAATCGGCTGCGTTATATGCGTGTGTTGTTTGCTGTTGCTGCTGCTGCCACCATTTTGGGTTGTGTTTCAGTCTGGCTGCAAGTGTTGCTTGGGAAAAAAAACAACACGAACGAGAGAGAGAGCGAGAGCCACGATGATGATGGCGATGATGATGATGACGATGAAGGCAAAAGCGGCCTACGTGCGTAATATTATTTCTCATCGCTCACGCTGCTCACACACCAACAGCAGCAGCAACAACGATTCCCAATGAAAAATAGAGGGCACAAACGCACGAACGCACACACAAAGAAAGTGTACTCTCCGTTGGTTTGACCGAAGAGTGTGATGTTTGGGTTTTATTAGAAAAGAAAAACACACTGAATGGGCACTGGATGTAATTGAGAAACTTTCAAGAAAATGGATCAAATTTGTGCGTAGGAAAAAAGAAAGGAAAATACAATTAATTTACAAAGCGAGTCGTATATTTCACCAAGGCAGATTTAATTCAATATTTTTAACTTTTTGCAATAAAAAAAATGTTTTTGAATCAAAAACACTTGAGTAACACTGTCCCCAACTCGTAGTATACGACGTCAATATGATCCCACCATAGAATATTTCTGTTTGTAGGGTTTTTTTACGCATTAATCGGTACTCTCCCAACATCATCAAACAGATTTCCTTTGATATTTTTAAACAATTTTTCAAACAATAAACTTAATTAACATTTAGCTTGGAACCTTTTCAGTTAGGGTTGAATAAACGTTGAATAATAATTTTTGCGAAGAAATTTTATTTTTACAACTTACTCGCTCGTTAATACGTCGTCGCCTCCTTTGCTAGCGTTGCAAACGAACGATACGATACGGCTTTAGAATGAATTTTGATTTTTCGTAGCCTTTTCACTGTTTCGTGCGTAGCCTTCCGGTGCTGCCTCCTCTACTTCGTCTCTCAGTATACAACAATTCGCTGCCACCGTTGCTGAAGCAGAAAAATGTTGGTGTACTTGCAAACGACGAATTGCGCCTTAGAATGCCGCCAACGGCCGATGCAGAAAGGATCACCCCCAACAAGAAGGATTTTCCCGCTGATCGTTTTGTTTGAATGGATTTTGACAAACGGTGACTCATAAAGAGACAAATCTTTTGCACTCTGGCGAAACACACCTTATGGAAGGTGGTTGGCTTTCTCGGGGGGTGGGCTCTAGGGGTGAGGAAGGTGCTATAAAGCACACGTACAAATTACACACGCGCGCGTAAAACACTCACACATACACAGTAGCGCACACAAACACTTTATACTAAAAAACACACAGACCCAAACAACATGCACACGGGCGAAACATGAATAATTTCGCTATTCGCGCTTTCGCTTCTTTTCTTTCCCTCCTCTTTAGCAAACAGACCGTCGAGAGAAAGCTGTTGACCGCGGGGCACGCACAATAACGCGAAGACACATAGCACACCAAACACTTACACACACATACACACTCACAAACACAGAGGATGCGATGATTTCTTGCTGCGCTTTGCTTCTTTGCGGGGAAAGGAGAGCGACACTTTCGGTGAAAAGCGCGTTGCGGCACTACTTGTGAATAAAATTAAAATTATTACACCGGACCTCAAGAGCGTATAGCAGGAGCAGTAGGTCCTTCTAACACGGGCGCGATTAGATACGTTAAATCAGAAAACGATCGGGAAATTAGACGGAAATTTCCCGTTCGACATTACACACTCGCACTACAAATTGCGTACTGGGTGCGGAAAAGCCGGTGGAAAAATTGCATACAGTTCAGCAGCTGCTGTGTGCTGCTGGGTGCGTGTATGAACTGGATCGTTGACGAACGGGGGAGTAGAACGAAGGTGATACGGAAATTAAGAAAAGAACAACGGAAAACGCAATTTCTTGGATGTGCATCTATTGGACTTGCCGCCGTTCATCGTCTGCTGCTACTGCCTCTTCCGCAACGTTGCTGGACGTTTCTTCTGTCAGCGCTTTTCCACCGATCGGACCACCGGCGGCAATGCTGCTTGCCATACTGTTTTCACCCGCCACCAGAACTTTGTGCCGGGAGTTGTTCACGCACGCACACACACAGATGCCGTCCTAACTACGCCTTCGAAGAAACACTTCAGCTAGCGAGGCGAAATGCTGGAAGGAAAATGACGGCCTTTCCCGCAGGAATCGCTGTGTTGGTCGATGTCGTTTCGTACGCCGGAATCCAAACCCTTTGGAAGAGCTTCACCAGGAGCGGTCGGTTCACCCTCCCGGCCGGGGGGGGCGTGTTGCTGGGCAACGGATACACCAATGTTGCCCGCTTGTGTTCTATCTGCAATCGCTTCCGCAGTAACAACGGAAAATGGAAGGCTTACGTTCTGTTCCAACTGCAGGCTGCTTCTTCTTCCTGGCTGCGTGTGCAAAGATGACGATGTGTTCCTGGTTTTCCGTTGCTCTTTGCCACCGTTCCACCGTTGTTGCGATGCAGGCTGGCACTAGAGTTACGATGGAGAGAGATCACGATTTCCGCGACCTGCAGACCAACCAAAACGAAAACATACGCTGTCAAGCACACACCGTGCTAACTGTCGAGCGCACACACACAGCCACGCTTGCGGGCGCCACCTCACCAACACACACCACCACTACACTCTCGTACTCACACACACACACACACACAAGCGAGCGCTCGTTCACCTTTGCGATTCTTCTGTCCCAATGGGCACCATTTTCAGCACGTTTCACAAGAGCGATGATGACGTTTTCCCGATTTTCCACTTCACATGCAGTTGGTGTGCGTCCTTTCTTTTCTAGCGGGTGAGGCGAGTTTTCTCCACTAAATTCCACGTTTGCTTACATCATACTGCTACGCACGAACGCAGTATTTCTCTGTACGTCCTTTCTCTTTGAAATCGGTCTGACGTTTGACAGAGTGTGAAGTTTCGCTTTTTGGTCTGCTTTGTCTGCTTGCTTTCGGGCGAGGTTCGCTCATAGCATTTCAGTGGACACCATCTTGTAAAATGGTTGACAATGGATCTATATTCACCACGGAAGAAAAATATAAACTTTTGTTTCGCTTTCATTTTTTAAAGAAAGCGAATAAATTTTGCACCGACAGAAAGCAATCCCATCAATATTTTTTGATCGAATATAATCATTTTTTTTTCACCCAAAATCACCTAACCATTAAACTAGCCATTATTCACCACAGCTGTCTCATTTTATCAAGAATTGTTGCCCAACAATTTGTTGAACAGGCTTAAACAAAAGAGAAACTATAAATTTCTTGCAGTAACAGTTTAAAATTACCAAAAACATTAGCAAACGCATACATTTTACTCCAAAAACGAATGTAAAAATCTGTATGCTCGCACTACGAACAGATACATCTCCTTTTGTTTACCACAACCGTTCAATATGTACAGAACTGAACCATGCCTTACAAACCTGCACACATTTTTTGTTTTCATTGCCTGCAGACATCTTTCGTGTATTTTTTTCCAGACAAAAATGGCAGATCGCTCGTATCGATTGTGCTATTTTCCGAAATAAAATCGTGCATAATTCAACTAAAAATACATAAATGCCTAGTCGAAACTTGCGCAAGAGTAAACGGCACAATGTTGTGTTAAAAGTAAGTGTTAAACTCGTGTTATCGGTGTAAAAACTGGGGAAACTCTTGCACAGTGACTAACAGCATAGGAAGTGTTTGTGTTAATTGTCCAAAACACCGCAACACTGAACGGTACACTTGGTACATCAGTTGGCTGGAAAACTAGAGCAGCACCCCAGATACGGCAATTTCACTGCAACACACATTCTCGAACGAACGTGCCAATGTCGCAGAGTGCACCGAGACGGCATCCTCCCAGTGGAAATGTCGAGGTTAGCAGCATGGCGGCAAAGTTTGTTGACACCGAATGGGAGGCACGGGAGGTAAGTGAACGCATCCGTTGTCCCTTAAACTTACCTTTTTCTTCCGATCGTTTTTGCACCGAAAACTTCAAGCTGTAACGTTGATCAATCACGGCTAATGATTCGGAAGGGGAATTGCCTATATCCGTTACACAGTGCAGCTGCAGAATTTGCACCAACCAGTTCAACATTAGTTGCTTGTAACAAAAAAAATCGACACGGGATACAACGTGTGTAAAGGCGGGATTCAACTAAACCGCCTCTCTCAGAGCTACAGAACGATGGTTACAGTAGCATTTCCTTTGTGGCAACAAAATTATACACACGGAGGCGAATCTTGTCAATCGTACAAAATGTTATTGTTTGCGTGGGGTATCGTTATGAAAACAGCACAATGTGACGGACGGTCATGGTACCACATGTTTTTACACTGTCGACCAAGACACGCTGCAGAAAAGCTAGAAACATGAACTGACATCGGGCCCGTACCAAGCGTTGTATCCATAAAGGCAATAAATCAACTGGCGCACTTAATGTCATTCGTAATATCATCATTCAGAAGACCTTCAAAGATGTAAAGCAAAATCATTATAACTGCATCCCGATAATGCGGTATATTGCGCTCCATCGCTTGAATCACATCAGTATCTGTTATTGATCTGAAATATTCCAAAGCTGGTGGAATTGTCCTCGTTGTTGTGCGTCACTTTGGTAAGGAAGCTCCTTTCGCACTTCACAAGACAAAGCCCTTGTATGGAAAGCACTCTTATTGAAAATCTTATTCGTTTGAATCCTCTTCGCTAACTATTCACTTACAATGTAGTAATAATCCTTTGGGCGTTTTTGTCTCGACGACTGTGTCACTCGTCCACGAAGACGAGCACAGCTGAAAATACTTATTTCATCTTTAAAATCCTGTTGAAATAAGAAACTCATCCACTTTCCATCGTCTCGCTAGATTTTAAACCTGTTGAACCTGTCATAAGTTCGTTGATTTCGATTAGTTATGTTCCTCTGGTAAGCTTATGAGACTAGTTTCATTGCTCTGAGAGCGATAAAGAGTATTCAGATAGATATAACTTATATTAATACTCCGTCAGAAAAGACCGTATCGCAATAGCATAAACAGGATATAAGAATCTTCGATTATCGAACAGCATTAACGAAATAAAGAACGAAATAAAAATATGATTCATATTTTTTTGCTATTTTGGTTAATTATGTTGAAATTGGTTGAATACCTAAACCAATCCCAACTGTGTCTCGTTCTATTCCCCAAAATTGTATCAACAAACTTCCTGAAAAGCTTCTGTTTCGCTTCCTTGTTGCGCTTGTTTGTATACTGGTGGAGAATACGTGGAGCTTCTTTGCAGTTAAGTAAACATTTCACAGCCTCGATAACAGCCCACAATCTGTGTTCCAGTTTTTCCGTAATGTTTTGCAAATTCCTAAAAAGCCGCAATATTTATCTTCCGTGTGTTGTTTGCGTTTTTTTTTTGTCGAATAAGATCAACAAGATCAACTCGTATACGTGTCTAAAAGCTGTGCTAATACCAATCCCAGACGAAAAACACGGAGCTGAATTCCAAGAAAATGTCTATTTCTGTCCGTCCGGTGTGTGGTGATTATGGTTAGTTTTCCCCAGTTTCCCATACTTCTTAATTAGAACCAATTACCTATTGAATAATGGGCAAATAATGTGCGTCCCTAAATGGTGATATTGATATGGAACGGGAAATTTGTTTAAAAGATCAACCAAATTATATACGTTCATTTGTTTTTTATTGTATCTACGTGCTGATATTTTCACTACAACATGTCGTGCAAATACTAATCTGTTAGAAGCATGAAGCAACACTAGGAAGCGTTTTTCCACTGCAATGGTTCTTCCATCCGTACCAAGCGGTAAATCCATGACGCTTGAAAATCAATTTGGCGCAGTTGATGTCGTCCGTAATATCATCATTGAGCAGACCTACGGAGAAGTAAAAATATATCAAAAAATAGTCCCTAAAATGAAGCGACCGTGTACATGGAAGTACCGCCACAAGAACTTACTGTTGCACGCTATCTTGCAGTCGTTCGCTCCATAGCTCGAATCGCACCAGAATTTATTGTTTATCTGGAATATTCCGTAGTCTTTGGATCCATTGTTGTTATTATTCGTCGCCGATGTACTGAATGCACTTTCATGCTGCACGAGACAGATCCCTGTAAAAATATAAATCCAAGAGTAGTTAAATCTCCAAACTTTCCCCAGATCAAGAGTTGTTGTTCACTTACAATCCGGTAATGATGCCTTCGGGATGCCATTATTTGCCAACGTTTTGGCTAGCTCGCATTTGGAAAACGTTTTAGCCTCGATCAAGGCACAACTCACAGCGAGGGCGAGTAAAACAGTACAGCACACTTTCATCCTGGAACTTGTTATCGATGTATGTTTGTCTACGCAACAGTGAAACTTGAACTGCGAATGGTTCCCGTTTAAGGTTCCCGGAGCTTTATATAGCAAATATCCGCCACTATGAGCTACGGCTCTGGACATAATTCCTTTACATTTTTTTTTGTACTGAACCACATGCCACCATCTTCTTTCACTTTATTTCCATTGATAACGAATGTGCGAAGTCAGTTGTCTTATCTCAATATGTTGTACATATGTACCAGACACAATGTAGCACAGCGTGCAAAACAAAAGAAAACTAATACATTCCAAATAAAATGCGCTTTAAAATTATGCAATTTTCCTCTAGCTTTGCTCACTTGCATTCAGAGTCATTTGCTTAAATATTAATTATTTCTGTCATCACTTTTACAACACACAATCTCCCTATTTGGCTTAACGACCTCTCAAGTCATGGCGGACATTACTGTCTTACTAGAATCATTTTTACCACGTAGCCGGATAGTCAATCCTTGCTACCGGATGGTATTTCATATCCGGCCCTGTCATGTAGAACAACACTAGAGAATTATTATTCATCCCATTTCTTCGTACATACAAAGTTTGTACGATAAAAGTTTTGTTGAGCAATGTTCCCACTGTGTACACACAAGAAAACCCAGCTCCTGGAAGCAGAGATGAACGATGGATACACAGTGCAAGAACCCGACGCCGAACGCCTATCTCACGGCCGAGCTCGGGGATTTTCTTGACGATTTCGTCGAGGGGATTTTTCAATACGTGTGGATCGTCTCATTTCGGTTTTGACATGTCTTCCGCACAGAAATTGGGTTAGGGTTTTTTTAGTTTCCTTTTTCCTCACGCTGCCAGATATTCCGTATCTAATTGCATAATTATTATAGGAATTTTCGTAACAAAAATATCAATTACATGTACTAGTTCGAAAATATTAATCAGTCTCACTTCTTGATGGATTGATGGCAATACATTCCTTTGTTATGAATTATCTATCTATACAAATATGAACAAAAACTCCTTGTGATACATGTTTTCTTCTACTTCCAGTCCCAACGACAGCGCGAACTGGAAGAGGCTCGCGCAAGGGCTGCGCAGATGGAAAAGACGATGAAATGGTGGTCCGACTGTACGGCAAATTGGCGCGAAAAATGGAGTAAGGTAGGTCCTGTTGACGTTCACCGAGCAGCAAGTTCAGCTACGACGTTTTACCTTGCGGGTGTGTCGTCGCTTCACCAGCCAGGAAGGATGGGAAAATATTAAATCAATATTCTTCCCTTAGAATTCCGCGACTTTTCCATGCTATACTTATACTATACCTCGTGCCATACTGCTCTCTGCCACGCGTATTTGCGTACGAAGCTATTGCTATCGGAATGTAGAATCGCGGAAGTGAAAACAAGGGAATGTTAGTGCAAAAGTGATTGCTATTTGAAGTAGCTGTCTGCAAAAACAGTCTACGCAAATAATAGTTCGTTGTAGTGAAGACGAATTGCTGTAATATTTGGTGTCAATTTAAGCTTTCCTACAGCAGACAAAATGCACTCATGTTTTGCGGAAATGCTCGAAGAGCTTGACAAAGATACGTCACGTGTTTTGTCTCTCGTGGTGGTACAAAAGAAAGATTTAAATAGGTGGATTTCAGGGCACACCATTAACATTCTCCTCTCCCGTACACTTTCAGGTGCGAACCGAACGTAACAAAGCCCGTGATGAGGCGAAACAGCTGCGCAGCAATCTTGAGGCTGCCATCAAAGAATCAAACTCGTACAAGCGTGAAAAATGCGAACTGGAAATGCAAATTACGCAGCTGAAGAAAGAGATGGAAAAGGTGCATACGCTCATGATGAAGCATGCGGGCCGTTTCAACAAAGCATCCCTGGACGCAGCGGACGAACCAGATCGGGATGGGCGAGGTGACAACAACTGCTCACCGGACATATCTTCCGATGGGTTGAAAAATGTCAACAGTGAGGATGGTTTGGTGACGAAGCTACCAAACCTACCGGACGATGGATCCGGGGCCGGGCTGCTGGCAACCAATGCGAATGCCGATCTCGATATCGAAGAGTACATCCTGCAGGGTGGCGCCATGCCGAAACATTCCGTAGAGTTTAAGGACAAGAGCGAACAGATGGCCGAAGAGCGTCGCCTTATACAGCAGCTCTCCAAGGACGATTACGACGAGGACTATCTGTTGCAGAAGATTACCATGCTGCAGCTCCGTCTGGACGATGCACAGAAAACGATCCAGATTGAGCGCGAGGAGAAAAATGTCGTTCACCGCAGTCTGGAGAAGGCCCGGCAGGACATGCAGGAACTGCGCGACAAGTGTGAGGAATTGCGCGCGGCCAAACAGGATGCAGTGCGCGAGCTGCTGACGCTGCAGGAGCAGCACCGGGTGGAGATGCGCATCACGCACAATTCGCTGCAGGAAGAGATAGCTGCCCGGGAAACGCTCGAGCGACGGTTGTGCGAGCTGCGCACGGAGTTGGAACGACTGCAGGCCGAGAATGCGGCCGAATGGGGCAAGCGGGAACGGCTCGAGACGGAAAAGCTCAACATGGAGCGGGAAACCAAAAAGCTGCGTGCCGAATGTCAAGATTTGCAGGAACGGCTCGAACGCAAGGGCCGCCCGCTCGTTAACAGTGACGTGGAGCTTCGCTCGCTGCAGCAAGAGCTGCTCGATAAGAATAAGGTAACGGGTGGCGCCGTAGCCGACGTGTGTTTGTATTGAAGCTAATTCTCTGTTTACCCTTCGCAGGAGCTTAGTGACATTCGCCATTCGCACAGCAAGATGAAAAAGATGCTTTCCGAGGCAAACACCGAACTTGGGCACGCCGTCCGACGGGCGGAACAGTACGAAACGGAAGTGAAACGATTGCGTTCACGTGTGGAAGAGCTAAAGCATGAGCTAGCGTCCGCCGAGGATGAGCTTGATGCGGCCTGCAATCATGTGCGCCGGTTGCAGCGCACTAACGAAGAGCTGAGCGGCCAGACTGAAGGTTTACAGGTGCAGATACAGCATCTACAAACAAGGTAAGACACAGCCAACTGCACGCAAGGATTGCTGAAGAGTGGCCCGTAACGTTTTCGAATCCTTTTCTGCACTGCATTAGTGAACTGGCACAACGCTTAGACACTTAGACAAACACACCCGTTAACCCACTGTGGCAGATTGGTTTGTACCTGGGTTTATGTTTCAAATCCTAGTTTGGCCTTAACGCGATACTAACATTTTGCTATAACCTTATATTCCCAATCGTTTCCTACGAATAATATTATGAAATTTCGTTTCATTCCACCTATTTTCTGTACACTTGTTTGTTTTTTTCTTTTCCCTTCTGTTCTCTTATACATTGGTCATGGTGCTGGTGTACTGAAAACTAAAAATCCTATGCCATCCATTCTGCTGGTACTGCTCAACATCTGCCTCGCTGGTGCTGGTTTCCGAATCACACCATCCATCACTAACCTACTCACGCGTGTCGCTTTTTCGTACGAACGATCACGCCGTTCCTTACTAACCCTGCTCATGTGCGCTACTAACTCTACTGCATCGCAAACCGAAACGAAACGAAACGCAACATCTACTACCAGTGGTAGTCCCAAGCAGCAGCAACATCATGACGTGGGCAACTATAAAGCCACGAACCGATCGAACTATACTGCCAACGTGAGCTACAAGCCAAACATCAACGATCTCAAGCAACTGTTTGATAATTCTGCTTCGCGCCCATTTGCCGACCGTGGCGATCGTGGTGGACCATCCAAAATGTCCGGCCTACCAGTGCGTGAACAGCCAGCTTCACTGACGTCCAGCATTAATCCGCAACCGCCGTCATACATACCGCTATCGTCCGGTTCCTATTACGATGCCAAACCGAGCTACATCGATCACGATGCGCCGTCACCACCATCGCTCAACAACAACAAGTACGAATTCGAACGTGCCAAGCAGAAGTTCGACAACATAACGCGTGCTGCAGCGGCCGCTAGCAGTGCCGGTGGACACAAATCACGCAGTTCCGGTGGTGGTAATGGTGCAGCATCGAAGCAACACAACTCTGGCGGTAGTTCGGCTATACCAAAGCGAAACGCAGGTGGTTCTTCCGCTGGTGCAACGGGTTCTTCGTACTACGAACCGAACGTATTCCCCGGTAATGGAGGTGCCGGAGAGGTACGGAACGGTCGTGGTGCACAGCATGCAGCCGGTTGCGATGATATGCCCCCGACCAAGAATCAGAGTCACATCAACGAAACCATACAGCTGTTCGATGTCAGCCCGGGAGCGTACGATCAATCGCCGGGTGCAAATACGGGCCCGCCGAGAGGTGTCGGGCAACCGCTCAAACCAATAAACATTGGCAAAATGAACGATGTCAATCTGGATGGGTTAAAGGTATCGGAGGATGATGAAGTGAGTAGCAATCCACCCGTCCGTTAGCTTGGTACCGCTGATGTACCGGCTTGCGACGGAACCGTTGGATGTGTGGTTTGCGATTGTGAAGCTGCCCTTTTTGTAGATGATTCGAGTGTGCGTGTTTCGGTAGATATAGTTTGGTCTATGTTTTCGATAGTGCATGGTAGTTTTTCGGTTTTCTTTCGTACTGAATACTTTCCTTGTTCCATGGTGTGTGATTTTTTGTTTTCGCTTACTAATGAGATACCATCTTCCTTATCTCAACTTCCCTGCAGACTCCGTAGCTCACATGGATCCACCAGCCTTCTTTCGGCCAACGAAGATAATAGCGATAATGAATGATTGGCGAAAAGAACTCGCAATCGCCGCGTGGACACAACGATATACATTTTCTCAGGCATGCGTAACATGGTACAGGATATAAAACGTCCCTCCAGTGTTTTTGGGGGCCATAGTACTCAACCGGTGGGAAGTAGCTCTTTAGGTGTGTGACAACCCTATCATTGGTATCTCAATTGCTCTCTGAACGGTACAGATTGTTGGTAAAGACGCAAACACTCCATTAGTCGTATCCGAAACCAACAGGTTCGATGTAACTCATAATACTCAGATAATAGATTCAGTACTTACGTAGAGTAACGTAAAAGTATTATCCATACAAACGATTATTCCTCATCAGTTCTTTGTTGTTTTTCTTTTTCTATCTTATGACGAAGATATATTAAACCCCTCCAGAATATAGTACAACCACAAGCTAAGAACCGGTCTCCAGAAACGGATAAGTATTGCAGGCATTCATTAGAGCATAAAGCGTTCACTTAACAAACTGTAAGTTTTTAATTCTTTCGGTACCAAAAAAAACAATCAAAATTCATTCTCTTTTAGTGTAGTGGGGTTTGTTACAATTCTACTGTGAAGTACGATATAAGTGAAGAGAGATTATTACAAATATAGCATATCTCGTGTATTGGTATAAAATCGGTTGACAAACCGATTTGCTGTAGAAGAGTGACAGATTTGACGTGTTAGAATTATAGTTTATCATATTCTTATAAATATAGATTCCTAATATATGTACCTCATAATCAGTATGAGAAAAGTACGGTTACTATATCCGAACGAAAGGCACTTAAAGTGGGGGTTTGTGTTGAACAATCCTATTTATTGTCTTCTTTAATGAAAGTGTCACTTAAAACATCTAAAACTTAGTAGTGCAAACGTATTGTATTGCCTCCGATTGGTACTGATTTTTGTGTTGTGAGTAATTCTAGCTCGAAAGCATTCCACTAGTCTTTTTATTGTGTGTTTGTGCCTTCTATAAAACATCTCCCCGCCCTGGCCGGTTACTAGGGGACCTACTGGCAGTGTCATATTAAAACATCGCATCCATCTTCATCCGCTCTTATGCAAACCTGTGTGTTATATTAGCACCGCGTAGTGCGTACTATCCATTATCCCTCAACATTTGCCATTAGCCGGTGGTTTCGGTCGACAGATTTTACTTCGCCCGTTCTCTCCGTACACAATATTGCAGGAGAAGGTGAAGTAACCACAAGTGGACGATTTCGTGTAGTACGTCGATTCGTAGTTCTTTCCCGGGATGGCCGGTACTTTGCTCTTCTCGTCAATGCCCGTGACCTGTTTCGTTACGGAGATGTAACTATCTGGATGGCCGGTCTTTTGTGTTGGTGTTTCCGGTTCGGGTCCTGCTTCTTCGACAACATCTCCGGCCGTGGTCGTCGTTGGGGTGTCCTTCTTGGTCGATAGGTAGCGCGTAGTGTACTTCGGAGTGGTGGTAACGGCGTTCACTACCGTTTGCTGCGTTCGCTCAGTCGTCACAGCGTGTACGGTTGAACGGCCGTTTTGTGTCTGCACCAAACGGAAGTTATCACCGTGCGGTACGAACGCAGTTTGCTTCTGGGTCGGTCCACCCTGAGTGAAAACACGGCCATTTCCATTCGTGCGCATGGTGACAGTGGACGGTTCTGTGACCACATAAGCTACAGGAATCGTTTTTACGGAAGCTTTCGGAGCAGTTGTCACCTTATCACCGCTTCTTGTAATCTTCGTTGTAGTATCATACTCATCATCATATTCTTCATCCTCCTCATCCACATCTTCATACTCTTCCTCTTCCCCTGGAGGAGGTGTTGTGCTGATGAAGTTCACTGATAAACAAAAACATTAGGTTAAAACACACTGAACTCAATCCAGACACTAGGAAATTCTCACTCACCCAAGTTTTGCTCAGATGTTCGAGTCCTCATGCCGTTGCTGTCGACAGATTCCTTTCTGACCGTAGAGCTAAAGGACGTATGGATACATAACATTGATGTCAATAAAATCAAAGACCAGTCTCACTCATTTGCATGCATTTTTACTGGACTGTGGACTGTGCAATTGTTTCATGCAGTTAATCTCGATCGTGATACCTATCAGAGCTACAGTGCGTGTGTTAGAAACATGCCATTACAAACAGGCACAGTTGATGCCTTCCATGAATCATTATCCATACCCAATAGATTTTCCGAACAACCCAATCGATTGGAACAAAGGTTTGCTTTTCTCTCGATAATTGTTGACCTGTTCCTTTGTGCCAGAAGCAGCCTGTGCTGCCCCGTGATATGCAATTCCGAACCTGCAGAGATGGAAAATCAGTTAGATGCTGACGCTAACATTCTATCACTTGACACTCACTTGAAGTTGCCACTAATTTGAGATTGGCTTTGGCCTGAGTGAGCACCCGACTGAGCAGATGCTTGTCCACCACCGTTGAAGATATTTTGTTGTTCGACCGCACCTTCGCCTTGCGGGCGGAATCCTATCTGTGCCTGGGAAGAAGTTTGTCCAGGTCCACTCGACTGGGCATCGGCCAAGCCACCTTTCTCATTGGCCACCACCTCCGATTGACTCTCGTGTCCCAAGCCTCCACTCTGGGACGTTGCCGATGTGCCACCCGTCTTCGAATCAACCTGCACCAGTGATTGTGATTTACCAATTCCGCCCGTACCTTGAGCAGAACTCATGGCTCCTTCCTTTCCGCCCGATACTTGTGCCTGAGCTGCACGATCCTTGTCGCTCGTTTGAGCACTGGCACTAAACGAACCCGTACCCGTGTAAGTACCGGACACCTGCGTTTGGGCAGTGCCTCCATTCTTGCGACCTTGCGCGGAAGCAATTACTTCTCCGTTCTTGACCGACGATTCTGCTTGCGAAAATGCATCATCTTCCTCTTCAGGTAATTGAATGGACTGCGGGGGCAAACTGCCACCGTCGCCTCCCTGTTGAATGGTTGTTGGATATTGATCGATAGAAGATCCACCGGTGGGATACTGTTGGCCCGTGCCAGCTCCGACACCTGTTCCATCCGTGGGGTATTGTCCTCCCGGATACTGACCGCCAGGAAGAGTACCAGTGCCTGTACCTGTTCCTACTCCTCCCGGGTACTGTCCGGAACCACCACCTGTTGGATATTGACTGCCCGGATAGCCTCCACTTCCAACTCCTCCTGGGTATTGTCCGGCACCACCTGGATATTGACCTGTTCCAGCCCCATTGACACCGGGGTACTGACTTACGCCGGAACCAGTCCCTCCGGGATATTGTCCAGTTCCTGTTCCCGTGCCTCCCGGATAATGACCTGTTCCTGTGCCTGTACCGGCGGGGTATTGTCCTGTTCCTACTCCAACGCCACCAGGATATTGACCAGTACCACCTGGGTATTGGTCAACACCACCTGTATGTTGGCCTGTTCCTGCTCCCGCGCCGGCAGGATATTGTCCAGATCCACCAGGATACTGACCGGCTCCTACGCCAGTACCACCTGGGTATTGTCCAGAACCACCAGGATACTGACCTGTTCCTGATCCAGTTCCGCCAGGATATTGTCCAGAACCACCAGGATACTGACCTGTTCCTGATCCAGTTCCGCTAGGGTATTGACCAGAACCACCAGGATACTGACCCGTTCCTGATCCAGTTCCGCCAGGGTATTGGCCACTACCAGCTCCTGGATACTGGCCTGATCCTACTCCGGAACCTCCCGAGGGATATTGTCCAGCACCTCCAGGGTATTGTGTAGATCCTCCTGGATATTGTCCTGTTCCAGTACCAGTTCCTCCTGGATATTGACCTGCCCCTGTTCCCACTCCATTGGGATATTGTCCAGAACTTCCACCAACACCTCCTGGATACTGACCTGCTCCTACCCCTGTACCAGTAGGATATTGGCCTGTTCCTGTTCCAGAGCCTCCTGGGTATTGACCTGCACCTGTTCCATCACCTCCTGGATATTGGCCTACACCAGTTCCAGATCCGGTTCCTCCCGTGCCATGTCCTCCGGGATAATGACCTGTTCCAAGACCCGTTCCTGTTGGATATTGACCCATCCCTGTTCCAGCTCCAGTGCCTCCTGGGTATTGGCCAACTCCTGTACCTCCCACATGTTGACCAGTTCCAGTACCACTTGGGTATTGGCCAGCTCCGCCAGGATATTGGCTAGTTCCTGTACCACCTCCCACTGGATACTGCCCAGTACCTCCAGGATACTGACCTAATCCAGTACCTCCTGGATAATGATCAGTTGCTCCAGGATATTGACCTGCTCCACCAGGATGTTGCCCAGCACCACCTGGAACTCCTGGATATTGTCCTGCTCCTACCCCTGTTCCAGATGATCCAGGTCCAGTTCCTCCACTACCACCTGAGGGGTATTGCCCTGCTCCTACACCTGCACCGGGATAATATCCACTTCCGGGTCCACCAACTGGATGACTTCCGGTGGGACCTATTTAAAAATGATTAGTTTAGCCAAATATGCCTAGAAATGTCTTGAGCCGACATTCAAAAACTTACCTCCTGGATGTCCTGCACCAGGTCCCATTCCACCGGTACCAGTTGGATATTGCGCACTTCCACCAGTAGTCCCTGGGTGCTGTCCAGGATACTGACCTTGTCCTGCACCACTACCTGGATAACCACTCGTACCTAAAGGCCCTGGATGGATAACTGGCTGAGGCCCTGCTCCTGGGTGTCCGCCATGCACGGGAAGATGATGAACTGTTTGTTGCGCACCACCAGTTCCTACCAACACTGTTACACCACCAGGATGGGCGTATACTGTTTGTTTAGGAGGCCCGTGACCATCTGGAGGGCCGGGGATAATTTTCACTGGCCCGTGCCCATCTAATCTGCTATCAGAACCAATCACAGTTTGCTTTGAATGCCCTGTACCAACTAACACAGTTAAACCGCCCGTAGGATTCACGACAGTGTGATCTTGCCCTGGCAATGTGACACTATGAGGAGCGGAATGGTAGACACCAGTTCCAGGAATAGGCGGGCCTATTAGATGAGGATGAGGACCATGACCATCGACGGGTCTTCCAACAGCGTCATGTCCTGTGCCAGGTCCGCCAACAGGCCGACCTTGACTATCATGTCTCGATCCTCCCGAACCAATAGGTCTGCCATGTGCATCAAATCCACCGATTGGCCTTCCTTGCGAATCAGTTCCTGGACTTCCAATAGGTCTTCCGTAAGCATCAACTCCGCCTGTACTTCCTGGTCCTGGTCTGCCCTGTGTATCGTAACCTCCAGAAGGTCTTCCATGTCCATTTGTTCCTGTTCCAGGACCTCCTACTGGTCTACCATGACCATCGACGCCTGGTCCCCGACCACCCGGTCTTCCTGAGGCATCTGGTCCTGCGCCTCCCATTCCTGGTCCTGCGCCACCCGTTCCTGGTCCTCCAGAACCACGGCCATTTGTTCCCGAACCATCGATGGGTTTTCCATGTGCATCAACGCCTGGTCCTCCTACTGGCCTTCCATGTGCATCAACACCTGGTCCTCCGATTGGCTTTCCATGTGCGTCAACACCAGATCCACCAGTTCCAGGTCCTCCAATAGGTCTCCCATGTGCATCAAAGCCTGATCCACCAGTACCGGGGCCACCGATCGGTCTACCATGTGCATCAAGACCTTGTCCGCCAGTGCCAGGTCCTCCAACAGGTCTACCATAAGCATCAACTCCGGATCCTCCAGTACCAGGTCCTCCAACTGGTCTGCCGTAAGCATCTACACCGGGTCCACCAGTACCAGGTCCTCCAACAGGTCTTCCATGGCCATCAACCCCGGGTCCGCCAGTTCCTGGTCCTCCAACAGGTCTTCCATGACCATCAACCCCGGGTCCGCCAGTTCCTGGTCCTCCAACAGGTCTTCCATTAGCATCAACTCCAGTTCCTCCAGTGCCTGGACCGCCTACAGGTCTTCCATGAACATCAACCCCCATTCCTCCAGTTCCAGGACCGCCAACAGGTCTCCCATGGGCATCAACTCCCGTTCCTCCTGTTCCTGGACCACCCACAGGTCTCCCATGAACATCAACTCCCGTTCCTCCTGTTCCTGGTCCACCAATTGGTCTTCCGTGTGCATCAACACCAGACACCCCTGTTCCAGGGCCTCCGATAGGTCTACCATGGGCATCCACACCCGATCCGTCTGATCCTGGTCCACCTGATGGCCTACCGTATCCACCTGCATCGCCCCCCATCATGCCTGGTCCACCAATTGGCCTGCCGTGAACATCAAATCCAGTTCCTCCATGTGAAGGACGTCCATGGCTGTCAACACCTCCTCCACGCGTGCCATCCCCGCCGATAGGCCTTCCATGTGAATCAAAGCCACCCACAGGTCGCCCATAAGCGTCTAACCCAGTGCCAGCAGGTCTGCCGTGTGCATCAAAGCCTCCTGTACCGGTACCAGTTCCCGGCCTACCGTACGCATCGAGCCCACTGCCAGGTCTCATCGAATGGCCGTTAGTACCCGGATCATAAGCATCCGGTAAACGCAACTTATCTACGGGCACTTTCAGAGGATCGGGTCTGCTATCTAAGAGAGGTAAAGCATTATTAGCATGTTCCATTAGATGTTCCAAGATATCGCCACGCATACCATAAATGTAGCTACCGCCACCGTCAACCGATCCGTAGCACGTACTGCAGTCTCCGCCAAGCGATTGGCTCTGCGCTTGTCCCATACCGTTTGAGCCCACTGTATAGGGTACAAGCATGATCATTTAACATATCGTTCGCTGCAGAGTTTAACTGTGATCAGTCTTACCTACTACCGCCCTGGAGCTATGCTGTGTGGCTTCAGCTTCCGCTTTACCATCTTGACTGTTTCCGAAATGAAGGTACTGCGATTGGGTCTGGCCTCTGAAACTGTGTGTGTGTGTGAACAGTCGTTTCCTATTAGTTTACAATCTGTCTAATGTTACGAACCCTAACCGATTGTTTCACTTACTTTCCACGTATATTTCCATTTCGTTTTACTCTAGAAAGTGGGCTGTTGGCTATATCTATCGAGTTAGAAATCACCTCTGTAGGTTTCTGGAGAATGTGAATGGAAAAGAGCATTATAATTTTAATACAAAAAGAGTACCAGAATGTAGACTTGGTTCAGTATGAAAGAATATCTTTAGTTCGTGGGGATACGTAGCATCCTTTATCGAACACAGGACGAATACAAACCGCCCTGAAGGCAACAGCTGAAGTAATTCGCACTACATTCAAAGCTGAATAGAAAAAACAACATTTCTTCCCAAATGAATTTCGTGTCTTGGCCTTTTATTATAATCAACCAATCTTTCGATGCGAACCACTGGAGTATGTCTTGTGTGTTTGTTCTGCAACACCGCAGCAGCCACAATGTAGAGCATCAATCTATCTGGCGTTGTTGTTATCAGTTGAAATACTCATTTTTTCTGGTTCTATTCTACGTATACACTTGTCTGGGGTAGGTCTAATTCGGACCGTTTTTTTTTCGAGCTTAACATAAATTCATCGAAACCGTACATAATACTATGTACGAGCTCGTATAATTCAGAGATAAATATAGAGTCATAAAATTAGGAAAAGTAGGACAGAACATTGGCTTCAATTTTCAAAAAAAAACATGTTTGTTTTTACACATGTTTTTATGTGTTCCAGTTTTGTTACAAAAAAGCAGTAAAACAGAAAACTAGAAGAACAGCAAAGTCAAATGAGATACGTTCTTCAATCAGCGTAACCGTAAAAAAAGTTATGCGTGTTTCCGCCCGGGATCGAACCGGGGGCCTTCCGCGTGTTAGGCGGATGTGATAACCACTACACCACGGAAACAGCTACGAAGGGAGCAACTCTAACTGCGTATATAAACTTCCTACCGTGATCCTAAACGCACTGCCGTCAGCCTAGATTTCATTATTACAGTTGTAGAATCCATAGTCTCTAAAATTTAATAAAATAACTTACACTTACAGCTTGTAAAATAGCCGATTGTACCGTTGTTGCGCACAGCGCAAACAATATTAGCGCCCAGCGCGTAGGGCGCTCCATTGGATGGTGTCTCTTCCTTGTGTGTAATATTTTCTTCCTGATTTTTTTTTTTGATATCCGTACAGGATATGTTATGTAGGGTATATAATTTTCACTATAGTTTTCCACTAAAGCCACGGGTGTTAGGTAACATTACCCTTTTTGCACTAGCTTTCAACACTTGTTCCCGTTACGCAACACAACGGCGTAGTTGAACCGCTCCGTAGAAAGAAGAACAAATCGAAATCGCACAATTTGCACACCCAATCATGGGAACGATCCCGAAACGGGGGAAAACACTTTGAGCACGTAAAACGATGTATGTTGTTTGGTACACTTCAATCAAAAACTACCGCAGATAGATGATGTCCAAAAACACAAACTTCCCCGGGCGAAGTTCTGCCACTTCAATTACCCTCTCGAAAGGAATAACTTGAACCCAAGCGGGATCACCAACAGAATGGTCGGTAACTTGGCTGTCTCCGGCACCACTGCTGACTGCTGCTTTCTTACACTTCCCACTACTGACTGTCGTCGTTTAACGGACCAAGTTTCACACAAGACAGCTACCACCGATCAAAGGCTGATTGATTCCATCTGCCACCGGAAGCGCGGGATGTAGAACCATCAACAGTTTCCGACAGGCCCAAGATGCGACCGTTCCGGTGAACAGTCCAATGGCAAGTGATTGGCACATGGGATACGATTTCGAACCTGGAGGCTGCAGAGAACTCCAGAAGCCAACCAGCAGCGTTCCCTCTCATCGCTCAGAACTGTTCTTTGATCGGTTGGCCGCAGAAGAAGCGTTTGTTTAATTGCGTTAGTACATTGCTTCTCTTGTACATTCATTGCTTTTGCTGGACATAACTTCTCCTCTCTGGAGTAATGGAGTCTCTCTACGAGCAGAAACAGGGGAGGTATCTGGGAAGCAATGTGTGTGTGTGTGCGCGACAGAATCAAAATCGAAAGTGATCGTTACTTAACGCACAGTACCACAGAAAAAGGTCTGATCGTGTTAGAATTCAAACCAAGAAAATCAATCCCAAGACAGAAGACGAACATGAAATTAGATTTAAGACATGCATCCAATGCAAAAAATGTGGTTGTTTCGAATTATTTTTAACATACTATAAAAGCAATGTAACATCAAAGATAGTTTGCATCGTGCTTTCGAGTGAACAACATCTGTAATAACGCGCTAGGGTTGATCGCAATGTTGTCGTAAAACTTCTGACGATAGAAATCATGTACAAATCGCAAGTTTACTTTAAAATACACAGCAACATCTGCGATTAATTTGGCTACAGAAAGTGTTCGACGAAATAGTTTAGACATGATTGCAAATCCGCACGCAAAATAGCCAGCCACCTCAAGCCTTTCCTCGAATGATCGCGCACCGGTATGATTAACATTAACCCGGTGTACTAAATACGCGCCCCATGTCCACTCTAAAAGTCAGTGATAAGCAGCATGCAGGGAAACAAATACACGTACGAGAGCAAAGTGATACCGTCCCAATATATGGTTCGAACGCGCGCGTGCGTTATCATTTTGCGCGCGCATTATTAGCTCATCGGTTTAATAGACTCCGCATTTTGAAACGGAAGAAACGCTCCTAATGTCCACGACACATGACATAAAGAACAACAATATTTCGATGGAAAATGTAATCATAGACAGATTTAATATCAACCACGAAAATATAATGTAACGCACACTTTTATACCTCGTGCTTAGTCCTCCATCGGCAAGACAGGATGATGGATCAGATGCTGCGGAGTGGAGGTCTATCTCTCATCGCACAGTTTTGGGACCTATTTTAATCGTCGATTGTCGAAAAAAACGCGCGCGCCCATCCCCAGAGTGTGACATTGACCCCGGTGTGGTTCCGAAAGCGATTTAATCGTGTGATGACCGTGTACGGTTCCTATCAGCCCTGTTTGTTCTTTTACCGGCGAGATTTTGGGAATGAGAACGTATTTTGTGAGCTGCTGTTCTTCCGTGTCCGGTGTTGCGGCCGATGACGGTGATTCGCGCAGTGAGTCGGGAATCGGTTTAGCTGATAAACTGTGCGCCATTTGTAGATGAAGCATAGAGGAACCTGTACGATTGCTAGCAGCGCATCAGCACGTACGGTTCCATAGTGTAGCGGTTATCACGTCTGCTTTACACGCAGAAGGTCTCCAGTTCGATCCTGGATGGAACCAAAGCTTCTTTTTTATTACCTAGTTTTACAACGGTCACTAGTGGCTTACCTCGTTACGCGATCAACTAACTTTATTATCTGAGAAGCTTCTAAATAAAGAGGGCAAGTATTTGTACTGTCGTCTGCTATAAAAACAAATATTCTTCTCAACTACTTCTTTTGAACGATTTTATTAATCTGGAAAACTATAAATGACTAAGGGACGTATACATGAGAACTAGAACTAATAATTTTATTCTAAAGAGCAACTAAAAGCATTGGTCTGTGGAAGCCTTTTTATTGTTTCTTTCCTGCTGTAAGTACAAAGAAAGTTTCAGCCCTATGCTTCGTTGTATCCCACGTCAACTTGTGGTTGATCGTCTTGATGCCTTGATTGAATCGCGCAATTAGTGTCAAATTTTGAAACACACCATGCCCTTTTAAGGCCCAAAAGGGCCCACTGCAAGAAGATGTAAGTGTCAACGCGCGTTCCAGTTGGTGGCATCTGTTCCGTCGAAGGGCCGTCCCTAAATGTAATAATTGATCAGAACTAATTAAAACCGTTGCGTCCAGAAGTCTTCAGTACGGGGTTTGTCTGCCCAACCGTCTCTGGGTTTACGATCGCTCGTGGTGGGTTAAGGAAATTGCGTTTCCTTCCCTACTAAACATCTGACTGGGTTTTGTCAGGGACGAAAGGGGGTGGGGGAGGATATTGGTGTGGTTCTAAAACTCGATTGAATGGATCAGTTTTCATCACCATATTTAGAGCGGTTCATTTGGAGTGCTTTTTTCCACTTCTACTCGCTCACAGTGCCTTTTGCGCGGGTGTTGAAACATTGATACGATCAAATTAAACGCTTGCATACGCATCGAACTGCGCACAACAAACACGTTTAAGTGAGGAAAAGTAAAACAAAACCCATCCCATCCGACCAGAAGACTGTGATGAATTAATTGAATTAAGGGCGCACGATTATGATGCGATTAATCGCGGTCCGATATTAAGTGACAGAATGTGCTTCCAGTTTTAATTTATTTTTCCCTTCAGCGGCCCTTAAGCGGTGTTAGTAAGTGTGTGTCACAATTCGTCGCTTTCAGGCATCGTTTTTAATTAAATTTCTAACTCAATCGATCGACTTGTGAGTGCAGCTAACACACACGTTAGTTCAGGGGCAGGAAAAACCCGTGTGTGCGCTCGTTTCGAATGGAAGTCGCTTAATCGCTCAATCGGTAAAAGTAATTGGAACGAACGATATTAAACCCGCTCTGCCACTGTGTGTGACCCCGCAAAAAAAGAGTAAATGAAGCTGAACACACATTCACTATTTATTTTTCAAGTTTTCCCATTTGACAAAAACTACGCATCCGAACGTTTCATAACGCATCGTAACGGATATTGGCATTAGGAATTACAAATGCTGTAAGGTTTTAATAAATTCCAAAACATGGCATTTCCAGTTGATGTGACTTTTCCTTGACACTCTAGTCCTCGTGCACGTTATCTTCTCTCGCGGATGCCGAAAGGTCTTTTATTTTTGTCGATAAAAAGCATCCATGCGTAAAAAACTGCGGAAATTCATACAAAAACGATCATCTGACAAATAGCAGCCCGTAAGGCCATTCCAAGATGAAAGCAAAAACAGCGAACAATTAGATAAACAATGCGTCAAGCATCAATCATAAACGTCTGTTTAGAGTGTCAAGTAACACGAACGAACAGATCGGATCTCTTTTCTATCCCAGAAAATGTAGCAGCCCTGGGGGGGGTTTGTTCCGATTTTTCCCTATCAACTTTAAAATGCAGCCCTTTTTTTTCGGCCTAAACGGTGTTGGTGCTGATTAGCATAGAATCGAACGCGAAAGATTTGAACGAAGGTGAATTGTCACGCGCCATCCCACCGAACAAAACCGACAAAACGTTTATGCTGCTGACAAATTGTTTTTCTTTCCGTCATGGGATAAGAATGGTCCGGAAAGAAGGGAAACACACATTTGTCATTGTTTTGTGATGAGTGTTTTTTTATGTGGAAGTAGGAAAAAACTTTGTGGTAAAATTACAACAATAAAAAGGTTTCTCTGGTTCCATCCAGGATCGAACTGGAGACCTTCTGCGTGTAAAGCAGACGTGATAACCGCTACACTATGGAACCGCTGTCGAAGGGTGAGCCCTTTACGCTCAATATAAACCACACACACGCTCGTGCGCATTTCACCCCAATGCGTGGTTCATTTCAAAATGAACACTTGACGGTTAGGTTAAGGTGATTGTACACGACAAAACATGCATTAAGGTGCAACGTTATTTCCTCTAAAGCTGCGGGGCCACGACAGTTGAGGATTCCCTCAGAACTCAAAACCTCAGGAACTTATGAGTGATTTTGAGGGATTTGCGTTTTGAGGAAAACCTGGCTGATCTACAAAAACCTCAAAAACTTTTTGAGACTTTTTTTGAGGAATCGTTTTGACAGTTCCGATGCCTCAGCTCAGAATGTAAACAAAACATATTTTTGTTTGCGGTTTTTTTCAATGAAAGTACACTTTTCTTGTGCCATTGTTAATGCAAATACCTACTGAAGAACTAAAATTATCATTAATTATAATTTAACACCGTATTTGTGTTTTTTTTTGTTTTTTTTGCGACGGTAAATTGTTCATTTGTTGCACAGTGTGTGACACAATTTATGTATACGTTTTAATTTAAAAACTAAACTTTTTATGCGAAAGACTATCCTTGAATCTCGTTCTTTTGATTGATAAAATGTTTAAATACTTTCTTTTTCTTAAAACAACTTTTTATTGACCATATTTTCCATTGAATTGATCAAATACACCTTCGAACAAAGATTACAATTACATGAATTACGTAGCATCTGTCAAACACTGTTTGTTGTCGCTGACGAAAAGAGAGGCAGCATGAGTGATTGTTTGTGTGACCAAATTTGAGGAAAACCTCAAACGGCCAGGGCAACACTGGTTTTGAGACGCTTTTTGAGGGATTTGAATGACTGAGGAAATTTGAGGGAAAGTCTCGACTGTCGTGGCCCCAAAACTTAATAATAATCAATATTTTTTTACAAAATTTGGGTTTTCAAAAAGGTTACAATTTACATATAACTACCAAATCATTTTTCGCAATATTAAAATTTTGAAAATGTTTTTCTCCACCGCAACAAACTCCAGGAATGATAAATGATGAGTGGCGCGCGTTCACAATAACCGTTGCAAGATCAACATCAGCATCAAAACAAATCAAACATTTCGACAAATCATGACACCATTTAATCTCAGACGGTGGATTTCGACAAGCTCTAAGCCACCCCAAAAAACTCGATTAACACCCACCGAGAAAATGAAACACGCTGAAACACTAGAAATGGATTGGAAAAATGCATTCTGCTCACGAGCTGCTTATTGGTTGACCTTCGCGTAGATCAAATCTAAACGCAATCGGCCAAAAGGGCCAAAGGCACCAACAAACGTCATCGTCATGTCCGAAGCCAAACATTTTTCGGTTGAAAAAAAAGTTGAGTTACTCAAGCGCACGTTTCTATTCCGACTGTTGGAAAATGAGTTTTTTTTTTCGCTAGTTCATAAATTAAAAGTCACAAAAAATCACGCACACACATACTGGACCGGTAACGATGATGCCATAACGAAAATTCAAACCGATGTTTGTAATCGTTGTCCACCGTTAGGAGAAGGGCCCCCTTTTCGTTAAGTTTGCCACCAGAGAAGCTTACGGGGCAGAGCAGAACGTATGATTGATATCGAAACGGATGATACGCGATGAAATGTGTAGTTTTGCGCCAGGCTTTGGTGGAAGGTCGTCCCGAGTCGTTTTCTTCGGCTAAGATGACGGTGCTACGGAATGGTGAAATGCCCTACAGCTAGTCATCACCGGTGCGTTCAAAAAAAGCGGCTTGTTAAGATGCGGATTTCAACAACAACAACAAACGGGTAGTCAAGGTCAGTTTCAGGCGTATCGGAACAAGGTTGGCTAGATGCGAACACGCTGACGTATATGCAGCGGACGCTAATTTCTAGTGTCGAGTCGAACGTTTAGGAGAATGTTGCATACATTTCTTCACCGCACACGCTTACTGATGCATATCAATCGGTCGTGAGATCGAACACTATAATTACCCAACCCACGATTATTGATCGCGACTAAAGCGATGCATTTAAGGAAGGCATTTTGTTGAGAACATTCCCATCCCACAATCGGAATGCTATTTATTGTCTGGGTTTTTTTACAATCAATGTCAATTAAAGAAATTTTTACAAACACCTCGTACAACCAATAACCTTGCCGCTTTGTGCATCGCAAACAAACGTAGAGTTTGCTTTCTTATCGTGTAACAGCAATAAAAGCATTCTAATTACTACCTTACAATCTACACTTTTCTCCACTTCCTTGTGAACAGCACCAGAACTTCGCTGCAAAACAAGTTATCGACAGATTCTGTTGACCCACCTCCCACCGGACCCTGCGGAGTACGTAAGCGCACCTAAACACCGCTCAGGTATATCGATCGTAATTATCTAAGCTGCAAACCTCTGACCGTTCGCGTCTGTTATGACACCGACCCAGGAGTCGGTCCGTTCTATGGGTCGCGCGTTGCTAATTGACTTACTCTTTGGTAGTTGATTGTCACCAGCTGGTTCTTCGGAATGCCACACAACCGGAATAGGCTGAAGACGCCCTCGGGGTGACGAACGTAAACGGTCCCTTCAGTCGACGGTTAACTTCCGGAAACTTCCAACCATAGACTCTTCCCCAGGGAACTCGTTCCGTTGGCTGTTGCGTGTTGATCGACCACTCGTACCTGGCGCCGATACGGAGAGATCCATAAAGAATTGTTCCTCAAGCTTGAACCATTTCGTTTGTGTTTCGAACATGTCCCGAAAATGGTCGGTAGCCTGTTTCATACTTTGCTCACCACCGTATGTGGTAGGCAGGATGGACGTATCAACCGAGTTGCGTAGTTCGGCGTATGTACGATGGAACTATTGAACCAGATGAAAGATAAATATTGGAGAAAAGTTAGACATGTTAACATACTGGAAGACTTCCGGTAATTGCACCTTAAATCGATCTCTTATCTTCGGACTGAGCAGTGGTAGCAGTATGTCCAGCAACAGCCAGGTTATTCTTGGCACCTGCACCATGTGTACCTCCTTCACAAACATCGTCACCACCTCGTTGATGGAGTCAGCCATCATCTTCACCTCGCTCAGTCCCCATGCACCGACGTGTGCCATCGTCATCCCGGAACAGTCCACTATCCATACCGTCCCGTGCACCTGTGTCCGTTCGTACTCCAAGCAGGTGTTGATCACTAGTGCTCCAAGTCGCATCTGCAGCAAAGCTGTCGTTTCCTTCGGATCCATCGCACCGACCCGTACGAGGATCACCATCCGTCGCTTCCGGTCAAACCCGAGCGGTACGATCGCATCCAGATCTAGCATACGCTGTACGTTCGGATGGAACGTGCTTACCTCCTCACCGTACAGTGTTCTCATGCGCATCAGAAACGCCATACCACCTTCCAAGGTTGCACAGGCGTCGGCGACATTAAACTTCCGGTAGCGAAGAAATCGTAAGAGAAACACCGCATCCGTACGACATCGTACGATCTGGGGATGTTTGGCAATAAACTCACGCAATTGAGCGATGGAAGTGTCGCGCGTGTCCTCATTCTCGTGCAACTCGTTAGCGGCTAGCGCGAGATCACACTCATCCAGCGTTGAGCGGTATGGCGCATATTCGCGCGGATGTTTGTCCATTTCATCTTCGTAATGCATGGTGGTAAAGGAAGTGACACCTTCTGACGTACAAATTTACACTTCAAGACGCACAGCTCACAACGCTACCGTACCAGTTGGGGCCTGTTGTTAGAACTGGTGCTCGATCAAAACTGTTTCAAAGTAGCGTCCAGCCTCCTGCAGGTGAGTGCGATTTCCCCCGTTTCGGAGCCTGGACGGCCGATCGCTAATTGTCTAATGCTTGTGTCCAAGCTTCACACGCTCATTTGCAATTGCATGATAATGATTTGTTTTGCACGCGTATTGGTAATGTATTGCCGTACTACACTGTGTCAGAGAGAAACAGATTGCTCTAGACAGGGTCGAGAACTTGGGGCAATAGTCTACTTCCCGGTTAGTAACTTTCTAGGGTAATAGAAAAAACGGTAATAGCGTAGTGACATAAGGAAATTGCGTGTCAGCAAACTGGATGTTGGCATATATCTGTCGACACTTTCCCAACATTGCCGATTAGATCGAGGTTTTACCGAAAAGCCTAACTTAACGATCCAAAAACCGTTTGTCGATGCCGCAACAGGCGTATTGTGTGTTTATTACGATCGGAGGTTGTGCTGTGACGAACTCAACAAAAAAGCAATTAAAAGACACATCATACTCATACGGGCGCTCCGTTACAAGTGGGATCTCGCCGACTCCAGGTCGAGATTGCATCCCGAGAAAACAGAAGCCTGATTGTGTTGCACAAAAGCGATGACGATACAGAAAACCGTCTTTACCAGTGTCGGCGGTTTTCGATTTCGCAGTCATTGAAAATTGAGGTTATGTAATGGCAGTTCGTTGGGCTTACGTGCGTGTCTCATTAATATGGTGGGTCAAACCCTACGAACGCTTGTTAACCTGCAACACGGGCTTGTATCCTGGCGTAAAGATGCGATGAAGTACGGCACAAAAGAAACCATCAACTCACAGGAGTGCTTGGGGAGTAGACCATGACCTATTCTGGATGCGACTACGGTGATCTGTCCTTCACACACTTCTGCTCCACGGTGGACAGCCGCATGGTCTGTAACTCATCAACAATTTGCCTATCCTTTACACATCGGCTACATGTATCCGTATCGTTACGGACCAAAGTTATCTGTTTTGCTGTTGGCCGATCCATTAACCTCTGCTGGGCCGAAACTCCACCTTTTAGCTTTGTCCAAACAAAACAAACGTTTGTCTACAGTGCCAAATGTGTGTTTTTTTACGAAAGCAGATTGCACTCGCATTTCGGGTTTTTGGTTGTTTTGTTACTGGCCAGCTTGTCACTGAGTCAACACGAAATGCCGGAACACTGCGGAACACGAAATGCAACACACATACACAGTACACACTGGTTTACCTTTTTTGTGGAATCAAAACAAGACCTTGAATTTTGCATCCTTTGAAACCAGACTGCAGAGACTTTTCCCGTGTACCAAAGGCACCGTTGCGAACCAATCCAAAGGTCAGAGACAGACTCTTTTGGGATTGAATATGCGATCGATAACGGAAAAAAGGAGAAGAAAAGTATGGCTACAGAAACGGGTGAACTTGTGAGTGCGAAACTGTTGAATAAAGCATCGAACCCCAACTATCTCAGACGGGCGTATCTGCGCAGTGATCCCAATACTAGAATCGTACCTATTGCCAAATGCAGGAATGAGACGCCACGACATCGATTGACGACATATTCGGTTTTAATAGGTTTTGCATTTCGGCACAAGGCTATCCTATCGGCAACGAGTTGTCCAAGCGGTTCAATCAATGGTCAGCTGATGTAGACCTAAAATTTACCATATGGCCAAACCCAGCTGCCTAATTTTCGCCGCGCTGTCTGACTAATACGCCTAATGCCCGATACTACTGAACGAGTTGGCCTCCCCCGTATGAATTCCACCAGTATTGTCCACCAATCTTCTCGACGTGGAGACGAATAATTCATCCGGCACTAAAACCAGTTGGCCCACGTGATACCAGCAACGGGTGTAAAGAGGAGAAAAGAAAACGACCGAAAACCTCGGAAGACCCGTTCGCGAACGAGAATAGAGAAAGACGGATGCATTGGCTACCTGTGGCCAAAAGTGACACCTCCCATGTGTAGCACTGGTGGAAAGGGAAAGTGCGTTTTTCCAACGTGAAGAGACCGCGGCACAGTGGAAACCCCCGGCCTGGGTGAAGCTTTCGCAGACCGATCGTATCGATCGGCGGTGTCAGTTGGTGTTTGGTGGTGATCGCGAATAGGAGCACCCAATAGGACGAGCCGCGACAATGACGGTCACGTACGGTGTCGAGAAGTGTCCGGACAAGTTTGACGAGTACAGGTGCAGCCTGCCGGAGCAGTACCGGAAGCTGGCCGCGGAACAGCTCCGCGAGGATGATCTGATCCGGAAGCAGGCCATCGATCAGATGCGCCAGTGGATAGCGAAGCATCCGTACATCCGTCGGTGCCGTACGGATTCGGTGTTTTTGCTACGGTTTTTGCGCCAGCGCAAGTTTTCCATCCCGAAGGCGTGCGAAATGTTGGAGCGATATCTCGCCCTGCGGCAAACGTTCCCGCACTGGTTCCAGGGGTTGGATCCGTTCGACAAGACGATGCAGACGCTCGGCGAGGAGGACGTGTTCCATGTGCTCGGATTCGACGCCAAGGGACAGATCGTGATACTGATCAAATCACGCAACTTTCGCGTGGACAAGTACGATCTGGTCGATCTGATACGGTTTCTGCACATGAACATGGAGATCCTGTCGTGCGACGAGCTGGTACAGGTGGCGGGCGTCGTACTGGTGGTCGACTGCTACGAAGCGTCCATGGCCCACTTCACACTGTTCCGGCTGAGCGAGATGCGTAACATTGGTCCGTACATCAATCACCTGCTGCCGATCCGTTGCCGGGAAATCCACGTTATCCGGCTGCCGAAGGTGGCCGCATCCATCGTTGACCTGCTGTTCACCTACGTCAGCCCGAAGCTGAAGCATCGATTTTTTGTGAGTAGAAACCGTCGACCCCGGAGAGATAGCTTTTAGAAGTCGAGGGTATTTTTTTCCCCCTCAGTCTTGGAGATCTTGGACAGAGAAATATTGCAATGCAATTCACACCTCCCCGATATGGAGCGACGTTTTTTTGGGGTTTTAGATTGTTTTGGTGAAGTGGACATACAGTGTGAGAAGAAAGGCCTCCCGCCCCAAGACAAAGAGATTTGTAGGCCAGAGTTTGGCGCAATCGGCCAGAGTGTTTACGCAACATTGGACGCGTTAGAAACTACAAACTGACAGCGTGGTTTTTGGTTTGAATTGTTTTGTAAATTCCCAACGTCACGACTAACAAAAGCAGTAATGTCCGGTCGTTGCGTCGTGTTAGTTTTTGACTCGGTGTGCGCTATGACATTCCCAATAGCATGATCTTCGATCGAGCAAATCCGATACTGATGTTGCGTGTAGAGAAGAGAAATCCGCACAATACCAATTTGCAATATTAGCTTAAACCATGTCTGTGTGGGGGAAAAAGAAAGGGAACTGAAGATATCTTACAGCTGCCAGACGGTGATCGTTGCCAAATACGAATTACTAAAGCTATGGTGCCACGCTACTAATATACATAATATATGCACAGTGAATTTTGAATTCGACGATATACACCGTACGTTGCTTGGCCAACAGAAAAGACGGGATTGTGTTTGAAGGTGAACTCTGATGTTTAGTGTAACGGTTGAGTCAAACGAATAATTACAGCTTTGTGATGAATTGTTGAGAAAAACCCCGTAACTGACACCGTACGGTTGCGGGACGCGTTATTGGATAATTATTGTTTTCCCCAAAAACTTTGTCATTAGTTTGCCCTCTTGATGAAGTGATTAAGACTCTGCAAATTAGTGAACGAAATCGGTATAACCTTGAACAGGGTTTTTGGTTTTTCAAGATCAACCTGCTGGAATGACGACACAAGCTATTGCTGTACGTGTACTCCCCGTCTTCTAGCATGCTTTCGTTCTGAGATGTGAATGAAGAGAGTATAAGCATCGGTTTTAGTCGCAAAAGTTATCGTATCATTGCTAAATCGAACCGAAACATAAACCGATGACGCCCATCTCAGGAGGGGTTTCGATGTTGTAATCTGGCAAGAACTCATTTGCATATCAGACAAGTTGTTGCCAAAACCCCGTAACGTTATCTGTTGGACGATGAACCTCACGAACTGGTTTATTTTGGCACAAAAATGGAAATGAAGATCTTCTTCCAAAACCGATCTTTCAGATCATTCAACTCACTGTCTGCGCGTAACTTCAACTTTCCAATAACTGTAAAGCTTTTCATCCGGACGTTCAAGTGGCGTAAAACAATAAAAATGTTTCAATGTTAGGACTATGAAGCGACGGTTTTTAATGAACATCAATTTCACTCTTCCGTTTCATCACAGTTCCACAAGACGATCAACGAAGCCGTAAGCTACCTGGGCAAGACACTACTGCCGACCGAGTATACCGAGGAAACTGAGGAACCAAAAGCTCTGACAAACGTCTACAGCAAGCGCATCCGCGAGAGTCGCGAAGAGTTACAGATGCTGGACCAGATGGAGATTGATGTGGCAAAGTTTTCATCGGTTTGGAGCAAAACCGGATGTGCACCGGGCGGTATCGATACAGGCATGGTGGGCAGCTTCCGCAAGCTGGACATCGATTGAGGAGATGCTTATCTGTGTTACTGTGCGGTGTAGCATGCTTTAGGATGCTCTGACCAGCAAAAACCATTACTTGCAACTGTAAACTTGTAATTCAACGTCATTGAAAGCTGCATCATCGCACACTCGAACTATCTCTCGCTGTCACCTTTCGTCATTTCCTTTCCGTCCAACATCTTCAGGGCGGGTTCACATCACTAGCGTTAGGGTCTTAGGCTCATAGGGTTATATCTTGTATTATGCTTAGTATTAGTATATACGCTAAACGATCATTTACGGTTCACGTTCTCCGATGCGATGGAACACACGAGCTCTATTTCTCTGTTTGACGTAAATGTCCAAATTTCAATAAGGTACGACTGGAAGGGCAAACAAGCTCATGTTTATAAGGATTATAATAAAAAAAAGTAAAACGTAATAAAAATGCATCCACTACGGCATTCGAATCAATCATGCAGTGGAACAGCAACGCGACCCGTGATGCTGTTAGTGAGAGGTTTCAAAACAAGCGCCTACTGATCGGTCACTATTTATGATCGTTTTCTTCAGGCATATCGTTTCATTCGTCTTACACCCTTACACGCATTGATCTGATGACGGATCGATTGTGATTGTCCCCACGGCAAATTTTGACGTTCATCGTCTGCTGTCTGCGCTGAATGCACTAGCGAGACATTGGCCGTAGATAGTAGATCGTTCGTTATATCTACGCTGCAGCTTACACATTCCCTTTTTTTTTTGTTTGATAAATGGCATAGCATTTGTAGCGAGTGTGTTTGTCTGTATTTTTATGTTTTTTGGGAAGGAAATGGGAGAGTTTCTATGCCGCTGTATGAGAGGTTTCACTTTAAATTTGTGATTGCGTGAATGGTTTGATGTTAGCAAACGATTAACCACGAGTTTTCGGACGACTAAACATCCTTAAATTGAACACTGTGGGCAAATAAGTTTGGCTCAAGTGCCAGCGGGCTTGTCTTTGGGGACCGTTTGGATCACTTCATTGGTGTGTTAATGTTAGTATACATTTTTAAGATCATTTAAATTGACGATAACTAGCGACGGTATTAGATAATGCGACTGTACTCATGATGGGTGATGTAACTTTTCAAATCGAACAATCCATTCACATTCAATTCATATCATTCCTCGTCTTCAGCTCACCTTAGCTTTTTTTAAAAGTAATTTCGCAAAATTTAAAAATTGATGTTGTTTGTTGCAAATTTGTTGCAATAAGCTTCTTTTCCCTCAAATAATGCTTTAAATTAAAAAAAGGATAAAAAATCAAAAAAAAAAATTTAAAAAATTTTAAACTCGAAAATTTCATAAGGCTTACCCCTTACGTTTTTTTTGGGAAATTTTGCAAAAAAAATAAAATTGATTTATTTTAATGCCCATTGGTTGCAATAAGTTTCTTTTCACTCAAAAAATGTTTTAAACAAAAAAAGAATAGAAAATTATAAAAAAATTGAAAAATTATAAAAATTTGAAAATTTCATATGGCTCATTTTTGCACCAAGTTTTGCCTATAACTCGGTCGGTATCCAACGGATCGCCAATCTTTAACCTGTGGTCGATAGATGGCACCAATGGCTACATTTTCTTCTTGGACGGCCATACCCTCAGATGTCTGTGCCAGAAGTTATTCGAGGAACCAAGTTCCATACCCTGTTTGAGAAAATGTAAAATTTTCCTCATTTTTGAACAATTTAGCAAAATTTTTAAATGTGATATATTTTAATGCGAATTTGTTGCAATAAGTTTCTTTTCACTCAAATAATGCTTTAAATTAAAAAAAGAATAAGAAATCAGAAAAAAATTTTAACTCGAAAAAATCATAAGGCTTACCCCTTACGTTTTTTTTTGGGAAATTTAACAAAAAAAATTAAATTGATTTATTTTAATGCCAATTGGTTGCAATAAGTTTCTTTTCACTCAAATAATGCTTGAAACTAAAAAAAGAACAAAAAATAATTAAAAAAATTTAAAAAATTCTTTAAATTTGTCAATCTTATAAGCTGATCCCGTTTCATGTCCTTGCCGATCAGACTAGCCCGTTTGTTCGCTTATACAGGCATGGCAAAAAAACCTTCAAAGGGTAATCGGAAAGATATTGATTGCTAACATTTGTAAGACTCTTTCTAGCACTAATTATCATAGAATTTGTGGTTTGGAATCCCACATCAATTCGATGGTTTTTAAGCATCTGCTAACCGACTTCTATGCGTGATTTACTACGCCAAGCTTATTGCATACTTTGAGGCGAAATAACAAAGCAGAAAAACGCCTAAAGATATGCAACACGCATAAACGTATTGATATTTTAGGTTCTGTTAAGTTCTTTAGGTAATTAAGATTATTTGAAACGAAAAATTTATTTTTGCAACCAACATGATATATTGATAAAGAGACCCTCGCTTTTCATCATAAAAAAACAAAAAAAAAACCAATCAAAAAATATCTTCCACGGTCGAAATTGATGTAGCCCTCCGTTCGCACGTTCCTTCTTCCATCAGATATGTCTCCACGCCTCGTAACAGTGATATAATTCCATCAATCGAGTAACGCACACCGCCAAATCTCACACATGATTGCTAGGCCGCACACTCCGACGGCGGAATTTTGAGATTGCCAGATAGGAACACATTTGTTGTACGCACCGATCCAGTGATTGCTCTTCTGCAATCATTCACAATGATGCGATCTTTACGTCCGACACGCCATCACTTGCTGTGCCCTTGCAAAAGTAAACAAATAAACCATAAGCGTAGCAACGGTGATGGCTCTCACCTAAACGCACCCAACTCCCTTCTCGGGTCATCATTGACAGTCGCTTTAAAACTGGAATATTTGCTGCCGTTTGACGAGCGAGCGTCTGTGTGTACCACTGCGTCCGTCAGTTAGTTAGTCAGTCAATTAAGTGTATCTCCAGACGGAGTGTGGATGGTAGGGAAAGAGAGAGAGAGAGGGAGAGAGAAACAGATAGACAAGTGATCACTGTTCAAAAATCGGCTAGATCAGTGTTTCTCAACCTTTTAGTACGGCGGACCATCATTTCGGAATATCATATTTTTATCGTGGCCCGCATGGGATTTTGGGGGGGGGGCAGGAGTATGTACTATTATATTATGTATTGAAAATTAAAAATCTCAAAATACCTCTGACGGAAAGTTCGACTGAAACACTTATTTTCGATCGAATAATTTTACAACAAAATAAAAATATAATAACCTAGAGAATTCTAAACTTTGCTCCGAATCGATTATGAGTTTGAGCAAATAAGACATAAAAAGAGTGTGATGAGAGTGTTTACTAAGTGTTCTCATCTCCGCAAACGATCGAGATGCTGCATGAGATTTTTTATCTATTTCATTCCACCTTCATTTGTTCTACAGAGAGCAGCCAAGTTTGATAATAACAAAGCAAAATCGGTTGACATTCAATGTTACAAAGATTGGTTCAACGACCAAAAACCGATCGTATCTTCCGCGGACCACAGGTTGGAGACCACTGCACTAGATCCACAGTACCAACAACAGTGTGAACGTTAACGAGTGATGAGACAGGAACGAAAAATTCAAACCAAAATGAAAAGAAAAAAGCTTCGTAATCGTCCGCGCGAACGAATGTTCCGGTGGAGGAGGGAGTTTGTATGTTATTAAACAGCAAACAGAACCAACCGGCTCCCATGTTGCGGGTGTTCAGTGTGTTCAGTTCAGCTAACGGACGCGGTCTCGGAAACGGTCCCCGGCCATGGCACGCGCTCAAACGTTCTTCCCGTGTGTGGGTCATTCCGGGACGGATGAATTGTCCGCCCAGCTGGAGCAGATTGCGGCCACGGAGCTGCGTGAAGACGGCAAGCTAAGGGAGGACTCGCTGACCGCGATGCGTGAGTGGATCCGTCAAAATGGACGTCTTCACCGTTGCCGTACGGACGATCGGTTTCTGTTGCGGTTTTTGCGTGTGAAGAAGTTCTCCGTGCCGCGCGCTTGTGAAATGCTGGAACGCTACCTGACGATGCGTCAAACTTATCCGCGATGGTTCGCACGCCTGGATCCAGAGGATCCGGATCTGGTGGCGGTGCTGGATGCTTGTTGTATGCTACCGATCGGGCGTGATCCGTCGAGTGGTAGAATAGTGATCTTCGGTGTCGTACGGAACTTTGACGCACAGCGATACAACTCCGACACCATGATCCGGTTGAATATGCTCGTAGCCGAAGCATTGCTGGACGAGGAAGCGAACCAGATTGCGGGGTTTACACACATCTTCGATAATGGTGGCATGACGATGTCGCATGTCACGTGCTGGACGTTGGACAACCTGGCCGGATACCTCCGGAGCGTCATCAACTGTATTCCGGTGCGACTGAAAGAGAATCACTTCGTCAGTGTGCCGACGTTCGCCGCTCAAATCAGCAAATACTGTTTGTCGTTTGCCAGTGAAAAGCTCCGGTCACGCATCCATGTAATTACTGCATCAAAACCCATTATAAATGACAGTTCTAATGAGGTACTTTTCTACTTTTTCGGTAATCCACAGTGTCACAGCACGGTGGAAGAGCTACGGGCCAAGGTGTCACCTGATCTTCTGCCGCTAGAGTACGGTGGCAAGGGCCTCTCTCTGAAGGCTTTAAACGAACGCTTCCGAGAGTTCCTCCGTGCGAAGAGAACAACCTTACTCGAACTGGACGATATGGAGATCGATCTGAAAGATCCACGGGAAGCGTCCGTACACGAGGACGTCGGTGAGGTGGTAGCAGACGGTGCCGCCGGCAGCTTCCGAAAGCTCTCGATCGATTAAATTAACCCGAAACTGGCCACGTCAGGTTCCATTAATTTCTGCCTCAACCCTCACACGAAGGTGTTTAATGTGATAAGCTAACAAAATGTTGTCTTCCACACTGCTACAGCATCACTGCTTACTGCAAAAAAAAATTATCTTATCTCCCAAAACGGGTACGACGGTTGATTGTTTCGAACATTAGGCTTTGAACAAAAGGCAAACATCCATCTTGAGCACAGAACCGTGAAGGAGACTGTATCGTTCCCTGCCCTAAACCGGTCATGTTTTTGAAGCTGAAATTCTTGTTTAGTCACGCTATTTGCGAATGACGTAGCATTTAGCAATAAACAAATGCCAAATGACAGATCAAGATGGCGCGCGTATGCAATCGAACAAACAAAAAAAAACTTCCCTCTAAAATCCCATTAAACCTGTTAAGCGCAACATCGATCATATGCTGTATCACCTCGAACCCGACATTGAAAGTTAGAAACTAGTTCGGGGCGATTGTTTTTTTGGGTAGTTGTGAGGATGAAAAGTTGGTGCGTGAACGCTGGTGTTAGTGCACATAATGGTTGTTGTAATTACAATGTAAAGCAGGTTTAGAATATATTTTCCCAGTATTATGTTTAAGCTTAGGGTTGCACGGGTTTGGCAAAATAAATACTGCGCACAAATTTATTAAACCATTTGTTTTTTTTTCTTTTTAAATTTCTATATTTTATAAAAGCTAACAAGAGAGAAACAATTAAGTTATTTTTCATTTTCAATAATTGAAATTTATGCAAAATTTGAATATCTTCCCAAATGATTCAGTATTTCACCAACTTACTTATGTTTTGGAAAAAAGCACTCTCGGAAAGCTTTTTTGCTGTACGTCGAAGCTTAGCTTAAAGCTTCTTTTTTAATTTCCCGCCAAATTAAAGCTCCTTAAGCAAGCCGAGGGGTCCATCGGAAAGTTTTGCGATTTTTTAAAATTATTTTTTATTTTTTTTTTCATTTTTAATTTTTTAAAATTTTAACCTATTTTTTTAAATTATTCTGATAATTTTTTTAATAGTTAAGCATATGCATTATAATATTTTAAATATAAGTTACAATCTGATATACACTAATAAAAATTCTTTAGTAAATTGAACAACTACCTTACTGAAATATACTTTACTAAATTATCAATCAATACAAGCAAACGATAAAATTAAATTAGTTTTGAGTAACGTAAATGATTTTGATCGATAGATATTCTATTTAGGATGTAATTTTGATGGGATAGCCGTGTTAAATAGAGATGACTCACCCTTTTCAAAGAGTTGAAACAGAGTGAAAGAGTGATTATAAGGATTTGACTCTTTTACTCACTCTTTTGAGAATCATAAGAATATTATTCTGAACTAGTCCTTTGAATACTCATTGACATTTTTACTCCCTCACTCTCTCCGCCGACTAATGACTCACTACTCGGAGTTTTTACTCACTCACTCACTCACTCACTCACTCTCTCTCTCTCTCTCTCTCTCTCTCTCTCTCTCTCTCTCTCTCTCTCTCTCTCTCTCTCTCTCTGTCGACTAATGACTCACTCTTTTGCAGTTTCAAATCACGCAATAAGAGTGAGTAAGGGGTTTGTTACTCTTTTTGGGATTTAAATCACCCTACTGCAGTGATTAGTTATTTGATTCGTAATTTAATTAATTTAACTTAAACTCACTCACACACTCTTACTCAGTGTGTACATTTCTAGTGTCAAACTCAATAGGATTCCTGTGGGCCTAGTCACGTCACGTAAATGACACAGTTTAGTCCATGATGTTTTTGAAATCTTGTTCGGATTTACTTGTATTTATAAAATACTCTAAGAAAAGCTATAATGGAAAAGAATTTTAAGACGATCGTCCTTGTAAAAAGGGTTCCGCATTAACCGGCCATATAGTTTCATTATTTCATTGCGCTTCTCACTTTTTAATGCATAAATTTTACAACAATTAATAGCACCATCCGATGGCAATCCGGTAACGAGATGCTCATCAGGTTATCTTAGGTTAAGGTCGGGGATATTTGCACTATCGTCTTTTACACCCTGGCCCGTACTGAAACAAGAAGCCGTAAACACTTCACGCCACGGAATATTGCACCTCAGTCCATCGGCCAACATTTGTTCGCTTGCTCAAGCATACCACACCTTGGGACACGCCCAGCATCCAACCAGCCAAGATTTTCATCTCGTCTGTCCACCGGACCACACTGTCCTACCCGGCTGTGATCTGAAGTCATGTGCAATGATAGTTCAATTGAGCGGTTAGGCAAGCATCTGGCCCCAAAAAAATGAAACCGAATCCGAAAGAGCATCAATCGCGGCAGTATTACGCCATGGGGCAGCATTTTATTTTTCGTTGCTTTTTGGAGGGATGCCCTGACCAGTTATTCCAAGTGCTCACCCGTCACTTGAGCCGCAATGGCAAGTAGTGAAAGTACGGCCGAAAGCTCCTAGCGCCAAAAACTCCCGCAAGGAAAACGGCCCGATGGAAAGGAGGCTGGGGCACAATTGAATAATTGAACCTTGGAATTGGGGACGCATTTCCAGACGGTGAGCTGGAAGAGATGCTGACCGAAGCAGTGGTTTACCCATACGCACAAGGCCGTGCACTTACTTGGCGATTTTCAGTGTGTTATTTTACCATTCATCTGTAATCGTTCAGCATCATCATGCGCCCAGCAGCAGTACTAATACGAATAACTTGCACTTTACGATTACTCAATGTTTCCGTTCATAATGAAAAAGGGAATTGAAATGAAAAGGATTGCGTAAAAGAGACAGAGAGAGAGAGAGAGGATCATATACTTTACATACAAAATAAAATCTCGCCGCATAATTTATGAAAAGATATATTGTGCATTAAAGATGGTGCCAGGTTTTCTTGAGGTATTTGTGCGTTCGCATTGTCTGCGCAAGTGTGTGTGTGTACTGCGTGCGTACTTATTTAAAAAATTGAATCGTATTATTATTTGTGGTAGTTGAGAAGGCAAACAAATCAACATTGAACAGTTTTAGGTCAATTTATGAAATGAGCTTTTGATGAGATGAGAGATGCGAGAGATATGCAACATGTCTTCTTCCTATTGACTACTAATACGATGGATACAAAAAAAAATCACAAGGAAAACGCTTTCTCTATTAAGTGAAGAAATTAAGTTTTGGGTCCAGATAAGAATTGAACCGCGTTCTATGTGTTGCACTAAGCATACAGTTTAGTGTTTCTGCTATAAGATCTCTCTCTCTCTCTCTCTCTCTCTCTCTCTCTTGTAGGCTTTTAACGAGCTCTAAGGTCATTTCTGGGTTACTAGACTTATTTTTTACCACATAACCGGATAGTCAAATCCTTGCTACGGAGGGACGGGTCCGGATGGGATTTGAACCCGGTCCTGCTGTGTGGACGGGCGCCGTTTATCACATGCACCACCGGGCCGCTATGAGATCACTTCACGCGAATGCATCAAAAAGCTTCATTTTATTCTAAATCAACGAACAAATCATTCTCGTCAAGATGAAACTCCCCGAAACCTCCAAGTAGGTATATGAGTAAGTGCATAATAATTCTACCTCCTCATGTAATTTTATTGCAACTTTCGCGGTAAAATTCCCATTCATACACAGGACCAACGTCAGTGTATTTATATTGTTGCACCGGATAATCGATTATCCATCCATCAGCTCGTCAGAAGCAACAAACATTAATAGCCTCCAGCTATGGGGCTGATTCGCAAGGGTATCTCTGTTCCTCTCATTCTTTCCTATATTGACCAAACGTTCTTTAGTAGTACACAAAATCTTCAGTTGTCACCTACATCGATATAGCAAAACATTAACAATCTCTTTCTACTTAAGATATCCTTTCGAATGCATCCATTCTCCTGCAGCAACTAGAAGATATCGCTTTAAAGAAAACCTGTCTCTCTCTCCCTCTCCCTTCTTCTTGCGCACGATTTCCATTCCAACACGCCCGTACGTTACAGCACTCGTAACCCGAATCTTTAATTATTAAACCATCGATCGTGCACCTTGGTGGTTTATTTCGTCTTGATCGGTCGACGGGTACGGTTGTCTCTCGGGTACAGTGTCAGTGTCTTCTCTCTCAGTTGGCAGAGCGTTTTGCGTCAGTTTCAGTGAGCAAAAAAGGTGCGTCACATCGCAAGCCCAAGATGCCCAGTGACGAGCTAGTGTTGATTGCGGCCCCGAACCTGGACAAAGCGCCCGCCCACTACGATAACGAGATCGACGAGCTGGATGAACACTGTCAGCAATTAGCGCGGGACTTTCTGCGTGAAAACCCGACGATACGTGACCAAAGTTTGGAACAGCTGCGTGACTGGATCGCGAAGCATCCGTGCATCAAACGGTGCCGCACGGATGCACGCTTTCTGTTGCGCTTCCTGCGCACGAAGAAGTACTCGTTCATCAATGCGTCTACCATGTTGGAGCGGTATCTCGCGTGCCGGGTCGTACATCCACACTGGTTTAAGGGTTTGGATATTGAGGATCGGGAGATGTGTGATCTTGTGAAGGCGGGCTTTCTGTACCCGGTGCTGGAGAAGGATGCACGCGGCCGGACGGTGATTTTCGGTGATGCAGGCACGCTGGATCCCAAGGTGTACACAATCGGGCACGGTAGTCGTATGCACATGCTGGTGGGTGAAACGTTGTATGACGATGCCACGGTGCAGTGTGCGGGGTTTGTGCTGGTGTACGATCTGACCGGTATTACAATGGGAATGTTGGGCTTGGTGACGTTGAATGATATTCGCGATCTGGCCACTTATCTTAACAACGCAGTGCCGATGCGCATCCAGGAGCTACACTTCGTCAATACACCGAGCCTTGCGCTGAAGATTGCCAACTACACGTTGACGATGTTGAACGAGAAGCTTCGCAATCGGATCATGGTAAGCGATCGCATAGCAGTGTGACACGGAGACACGGAGTAAGAATCGTTATTTTGTTTTGCTACCCACAGTGTCACCGCAGTTGGGAAGATTTGCACAAAAAGGTTGACAAGCGACTGATGCCACAAGAGTATGGTGGACCGATCCCAAAGGATGTACACATTGCCGCGTTTGAGAAGCGCTGCCAAATCTATCGCCCACAACTACTTGCACTCGATGAGATGGACTACGAGGTTGGACGGGATATGGACAGCTGCAAAAAACCACACGTGGCCGAAATTGAAACTGGAACTATTGGAAGCTTCCGCAAGTTGCAGCTAGACTAGAGAAAGGGGATGCCGATCCACCGGATGGATTAGTTTTAAAGCAATGGGTTCCCATAGACTGTGATGTATCTCTTGTGCGTTTTGTTAACATATAATAATCCCGAACGTTTTCATGTTCTTTCATGTCTCTTAACTACTTAAATACTCTCTGGAAAATGGTGAACAGTAGCAACTTCGCCCTGTATATGGTAATGATTCGAATAATTTTTACATTTTGCGTTTGTGGCGAGGTTTGTTTTGGTAGGCGTCTGGCACAAGCAGCTGTTGACATTGCGCGTAATGATAATAATTAGCACCTGCGTGAAACAACGCTGGAATGAAGATGGGAGGACCACAAGTCCAAGTGAAACAAAACCGTTTCTTTCTTTTCTTCATCGTGGAAGATTGAGCCGCGGGTACCGCGATGTGACCAGAAATGATAATCTGTATTCAAGGATGACCCTCAGCCAAGGTGTGAAGGATAAAGTTTTGGATAAACCGTCTATATAACGTTGTAAATTTCTACCCTTCATGAGTTGATATGCAAAAGGAGAAGTTTTTACATTGTGTATTTTTGTAAACAAAAAAGTTTCATGCATTAAAAAGAATATTTTTTAACTCAAAAATAAACCAAAACTTGTTGAGTGTTTTAATTAAATAATAGTGTTTTTTTACCATAAAGGAACTCATCTCAAGTGGAATCCAATCATGTCTCATGAAGCATTATTATGCTTAGTATACACTCGTGATGTTATTGTGCCGTCGCTTCCTGGTTGATAAAGTCATTGGAAAGTACGTGCTGGGAATCATGAATATCCACAACATAGCTATTTTGACGTCATGTTTACTATATTCTAATTTTTTTCCTACAAAAGCGAATGAAGCATTTTGTGGAGGAAAAAATCACAGATGGAAGATATTTTAAAACGCCTAAAAGTATGCAATGAAGTGAAACATGATAGAAGCCGTGCTATAAAATGTTTAAAAAATCAAATACGATCGTTGTCTTAACATTCGTCGCCTTGTTGAGCAAATCAATTGTAAACTGATCTGCCCAACAACAGGTCGTTCTCCTTTGTTGCAACAATGTTGCAGTTGCTACTCGCCAATGCCTAGCACAAACATTCATTATTGCTTCTTCATCCATTATTTTGTCACTTGCCCTTTTAACTGCATTCCCGTGCGGAAAATCGATTAATGATACTAATTGCTTTTTGCTAGAGCAAATTCATCATTTCCATCCTCCAATGTAAACAATAATTTTGAATGGTCAGTTTCTATACAGTTTTTGAATAAAAATAGGAAATGTTTGAGTGTTTTTTGAAACATAAATAAATCGATCTCTATCCACTGAATCATATCCAAATCATCAAACGTCCAATTCTATTAACGTTTCAATTATTCATTAGAAATCATAAACCATTCATGCCCTCATAACTTAACGGCAATCAATCGACTCTGTCAACAAAATACCTTAACGTGCAGATTTTACTATCCCTTTATTTCACTTCGCACTACGAGCTACGTGTAAAGTCATCAGCATCACCAAGTCGTCGTCAAGCCTCTTGCGGCGAAAATGATTTCCGATGCCAAAGCCCTTAGCCACGCTCATCCGGTAATAGGACACCAGAGTACAGCACCGTTCCCTTATTTCGTACAGCAATTTTTGATTGATTCTCAGTAAACTCATGAATTATGAATAGCTCGATACACCCCATTACCACATTGTCCGGGGTCTGGCTGTCGAGGAAAAACACATTACTTTCGGTAAACGAAATTGTACACCCGGTACGTTTTGTGCCGTTTTGCACGTGTTGGACAGCGATCGGTCATCGCACTGACCTTAGTGCCATGGAGGGACACATAATGGCGCGATTCCAAACATATCGCTTCTTCTTGAGGGATTATAGGAAGCTGATGGGAGGGTTCCCGGTGGTGATCTAATCATAACAAAGTCTACTAAGGTTACTATGCACTATTGCTCTTGCGGCGTCAACTCTCTCTCGTGCTCGACGGATTATTGTGGGAACTCCCTTAGAGAGAGAGAGAGAGAGAGAGAGAGAGAGAGAGAGAGAGAGAGCGCAATCGTGAGGTTTAACGCTCGATACAGTGGAGAGTCAAAATTATATGTCGATGCATTATTTTATCAATGTAACAATTTAATCCCAAAAAATCATAGTTAGTTGAAAGTAAATATCCATTGAAAATAGTCGATTTCCTGAAAAATATAGTGTTCAAAAACTTTTATTTCTACGTAAATATGCTTGAATGTTTTTTCTCTTTGAATATTAAAATATAATAAAAAATGCGGCCCGGTGGTGCATGTCATAAACGGCGCCGGTCCACACGGCAGGACCGGGTTCATATCCCATCCGGACTGTCCCCCCGTAGCAAAGACTGACTCCCCGTCTACGTGGTAAAAATAAGTCTAGTAAGCCAGAAATGGCCGGCGTGACCTGTAAGGTCGTTAAAAGCCAAGAATAGAGAGAGAGAAAAAAAAATCACGACAAAGATTTTTTAACAAATTTTCAATAGCTGAGGGAATGTAATAACAGACCACCGCCTAAGCGATATCTTCATCGTGCACACAACGTGCAAAACCCCTTCTCCCCAAAAAACGCACACCGATCGTGACTGTTTACAGCGCTCTGTTTTTCCACTTTGCCGGCAAGATTAAACTCTTCGAACGTTAATTTCTGCTCTGACCACGGTACCGATCGGTTGTGTGCGCACCAAACCCAGTTTCCAGCGTGTCGCCGTACGTTTCGGGTTGCGGTGAAACTAGTGACCCTCGAACAGTGTTGAAAGTTTGTCACAAGTGCTACGTAACGTTCGGCTGTGATCTTTTGCGACTTGGTCGAGAGGCGTCGAGGCCACTGGAAGAGACCCTGCCGAAGGATTACGGTGACATCTCAGCAAACCCGGCTCAAAGTGAGTGCAAATTCAAAGTGTGTTTGTGTTTTTTTTTTAACGACCAGCTTGTGGAGCAAACATCCCATTACGTTTGTTAGCTAAAAACGGTGACCTAACGGAGAGTGTGGTCCGCTAAATCGTTGGTGACCTTTTTGGCAATGTTTCGGTTGATGCTTGACGCTCATTAGACTGTGCACTGATTAGGTCAGATGGTGTTAGACACGACCTTTTAACCATCCGATCTGGACACAATCCGAGTGAAATGTATCACTCCAATAGCACAAGCACATAGATTGGTCATCATTAGAGCGTGTTGGAAGGTAAAAATAAAAGGCTCCTAATGATTGGCAAACTTTTAGTATAGCAATTCACAGTTTCACGGTTCGCTTCACGGCTGTGTTTGGCTTACTTAGGGGCTCGATCGATCGATGCGTCGATCACATACCCACTACCCACCCTTGCACTGTGATGCAAACCCGATTAGCCCACCATCCAGCCCAAAAAGAATGGGGAAGGGGAAAAGCAAGGTGCTTTATTTTGTTTTTATATATACACCTTATGATAGAGTTTCCAAAGGCCGTATCCCTCTCTTGCAGCTTTCAGTACGCAAGCCTTTCACTCGAGTGGAGGGTAGCAATGGTCGCAGGAGATCGTATGTTAGGAAAGGAAGGAACTGGGTAGGGTGCCGTCTCTGTGTGTGTATGTTCACATGTGTCCAGCCGACTGCTTCTTTGTTGGAGGTTGCAGAGTGTTGAGCTCTTTCGCTTTATTGAGCTCCAGCAGCTATAGTCGCGATCGATTGCATAACTGCAAACAAATCGGCTTGCCGACGCGACTCAACTTTGGGGTCAGTCATGTGTAGGCCAAGATGAAGCAGTTCTTGGAGGCCGTCTAAAGCCGAGGCAAGCTGTCTGTGAAGTTCTACGTTTATAAACAACGCACGAGAGGATTTGTAACATCTGCTTTCCGTTAAACGGTGTGTCAAGAGGAGTGTCTAACACTACAAAAGTTGATAAATCACTCCGCCGGAGATGGTCTGCAGAATCGCCAACAGTCTGAGTCAACTCACTAATAGCTGGAACATTTATCATGGCAACGCGTCACCATAGTTATGGTTCCTGGTTCACGACATATTTCACGGTGGGTGGATCCCACTACCTACACCCTTTATGGAATTCAACCCCACTAGGGTGAACATATTCGCACTCATATCTAGCAGGTGTTTGCCGGCGGACGGTTTCCCCGATGCAGCATTATATTTATGGACGCTAGCTTGGAAGTATGGAATTTTATTTTTAAAGCCGCCATTCCATACATGTTTTCTTGGCAACAGAAATGCGGCGCACGTCGCATGATGCTGTTGCGCCGGAATCGTTTTAATGATCTACTGGAAGAAATAGACCATCACCGGGGTGATGATAAGCTGGCAGAAACAGCTGACATTAAGCAAAATATATAACATTGTGCTGAAAAGGGTATTTTTGATGCTTTTAAACATCACGCAAATTACAAGAATTCATATTTCTTCAATATCACGATCTCCACACATTAGAAAACAAAGGTTTACAAGGTTTTGGGAAAGCTGATAGTAGAACGGACGACCTCCCGGACTCTCCACTGTTCCATCTCGGTCACCTTCGCCATCGTCACGCTAACCGGAATTTGGATTAAATTTCCATCGCTACTGTCATCTACCCGTCCACCCGCCTTAAAATCGAAGAAAGGATGCGATTTTTGGACAACTCATCGTTGTCTAATTTTGCCGTCAAAGCCGCAATTCGTTACGGACCATGGCTACACCGGTAATCGAGAGCGAAATCGGTGTTGTTGACGTGTAAACCTCCAGACCGATCACGCAAAGCCAAATCTACTTTAGGCCCTGGTTATATCCTGTGGTGACGGCGCAAAATATTTGACCTTAGGGTTGATGCTAACGTCATGCAGTGTGTGGTATAGTCGCCAAAAAATGAAAAGTCTCTTATTAAAACAATCATTTTTCTAAGACCACATAAGCACAAGAGGAAATTAAGAGTTTTTAATTCGACACAGAAAAAAAGAGGGAAGTTTTGTGCTGTTCTTCAAAATGAACTCGTACATTGCTATTAAGCAAATCTCAACGATTCGCATCGGTAACCAGACGTGCAAGGCGTGTCGTAATACAATTTCATGCTGAATTACTTCATTTCTGTATGCTTGAGCCATAACAAATGGTAAAACAATTGCAACACTACTTGTTCTTGGTAATCGTTAATGTTTGACGCTATCACTTATGGGAAGTTTGGTTCATTATAGCATCTTTGCTATATAAATGAATCATACACTCAAGATCGAAGCGATTAAACAATCGAAACGGACATGAAATAGGAACTAAAGTTGGTAAACAAAGCTGCGTCGTAATTGCAAATGCACATTTTTCTTCGGAACAGATCGAAATATAATCCATTTGGTGCTAGCTAAACTCGTATTACACCGTACACACACCCTTCTCCTGGGAATTGACCGGCAGCTCAAACGTCACAGCAATTCCTTCCACCCCCGGTTACATATTTTTACGTTCCAATCGATCCGGACGGGGCCACATAAATAGGCCACAAAAGCGGTGGCTGGCCTTTTGTCGGAGGAACTGGAGCAGATAAATTCTCTTCCGGTGTATGGCGAATGGCGGTAAAAATAGACTATTTACTCGCATGATTTACCGGCCCGAAAGTCGAGCCGAAATTTTGTGGGTGCGTTTTGTTTTTGTGTGAAATTTATTGGAAGGTGTGTGGAGATATTATCGTGCCAATATGCCAACAAAAAAAAAAGATCGTACCAAGATCTTCCTACTGTTTCCATGAATAAGAAATTAATGCGCTTGATATTAATTAGTCATTCCTCACTCGTTTTCCTCTGTTCGATCGAATGGTGAACGATCGTGATTAAGCATTCTGGGCGGAAGCTCTGGAACTCGTCAAGATTACCTCCGCTGCCCCGATCCGTACCGACAAGCAATCCGTTTTTCCTTTTTCGGATCGGCACGCGGTTTGGTTTTTCCCTTTCGGAAGAAGCTTCACCGGAATTGGCACGACGACAGTGACATACACACACATGAATTTGCAGTATGTTAAAGAATTTTTACTCTCCTGTTGGAACTACGCTACGAGGTAGGGAGATACCTATTTTGGTAAAGAGTTGATTCCGTGCCGAGATTAGCTGATGAATATGTTTCAGATACGCAAGCTGGTAGGTAAAAGACATGCACAAGTAATCGTCTCAATGGAGACAAATGGACAGGAGTGGAACAGTATTTAGCCCATTATAAGCTGTTGCGTACCAATAATGCTCTATAAATGGGTTTTATTTGGCGCACTGTCGAAAGCGTGCACATGGTTGGAATGCGGAATGATGTTTTTAATACTCAGCGCTGCGGAATGTCAGTTGTGATGGAATTCGCTTGTAGTATAAAATCTACAATTAATTTGTAGTATTATTGTAGTATTTTTAATACTTAATGGAAATATAAGATGTAAAGTTGACATGAACTATTGTTTACTAAAAAAAATGGAGAAGCGTCTCATGTCACTTCAATTGCCATAATTCTCTCTTATAGTAGTTTGCTATAACGGTGGAATCGGTACATGAGTTTGGTTCTACTAACAAACTCAAGTATTACTTGGGAATATTTCCCGACAACTAATGACTACTTGCTTATGAGTGACTTATTTAAAATACAAAACAATTGAAGAACAGTCAAAAGAAGAAAAATATGTCAAAACTCCCTTTCAACATACAAATTAAATCTTACATACTTCTCATTTTGTTACTGTTCCACTACAATACAGCTCATTATCGAGAAGGTATTTGGATATCAATAGGTACGCTCCGTAAAAAAAAAGATCGCCAGACAGTTTCAAGGTCTCCAACTGCTGGTGTACGGACCCTGGCCACCCAACTCAAACGTAGTCGAGGTCAAGTTCATGTGCGTGTGCAGCAAAATATTATTCCTCGGACGATTGGACCATGATCGGACGGTTTGGCGGCAACACAAAGCCGCCAGCAGTTGGTACGATTTTACATTGAGGAAGACGTACCAATTTTGGGTTTGGAACTAGGAAAGGGTGTGTATTGTTTGTGGTGAAGCACCAGGAAGAATTTATCGACACTTTGTTAAGTTCTTCTGCCGAGCGTTTCCATAAGTGTCGCTGGTAAAGTACTTCCGCCTGTCTAAATGGATATGTGTCAACTTCTGACACACTTCTGGCGGGAGGTAACGTAAGAACAAAACTTACATTATGGACATTCAGACGCATTACGCAATTTGAAAGACTATGTTTTAAAGTTATGTGTACCCTGAGTGTTTTCCTTCTGCAATCGATTCTGAAAACCAAACATCATAAACTACCGACCACCTTCAATGCGATTCAATATTTAACTTTAAAACTGTGCAAATGGTAGGATCTTTGGCTGACTGATCGATCATATCTTAACGTAGTTATACCGCGTGCTTTGGGCGAATACCCGACTTTGGTTTTAATTGCATACAATACAGTGCATTCAAGCTCAATATTGATGCTGATCGTGCTATAAAATCATAAATTCCCAATCTTTGCCATCGCACATGGTGAACCTTTTCAGATGATGCTCTGATGACTTTGTTTACGAAACTATTCATATTCGATTCCCTTCTCAAGGTTGATTCGTATGAGAAAGTTTACCATAGCTCTGACCGTACACTACAGTTTATTTATAGCGTCCATTACTAAACTACCTACCCTTCATTCAACTCCTACTCAATCGATCTTTTCTTTACACACAGCCGCCCCCTACAAGCACCACAATGGACATCGACATGACGGTCCACAGCAACTGTGCCAGCCCTGCCACCTATCAGCAATACACCTGGTCGCTAACGGACAAACTGCGAAAGACGGCTAAATCGGAGCTGCGCGAGGATGAACATCTGCGAGCGCAAGGTTTGGCGCAGATGCGCGACTTCATCGCCAAAAGTCCCCACATCAAACGGTGCCGTACGGATGCACTGTTTCTGCTGCGGTTTCTCCGCACGAAGAAGTACTCGATACCGCAGGCCTGTGCCATGTTGGAGAAGTACCTTACGGTACGTCAGACCAATCCTGCCTGGTTCCATCGGTTGGATATTGAAGATCCCGAAATTGAAGCAATCATCGATGGTGGATACATTGTGCCGTTACCGGAGCGTGATGATCATGGCCGACAGGTGGTACTGTCCGTTGCAGGGAATCTTGATCTAAGCCGCGTGTCTTCTGCCCTATTGGCAAGGGTACACTTCCTCGTGCAGGAGGTACTGGCCGATGATGAGCAATCACAGATTTGTGGCTACGTACACTGTGTGGATGAGCGGGAGTTGTCGATGAAGCTGATGGGCATGTGGTCCCTGGTGGACATTAAAAAGGTGGCGGATTGCATACAGAACGGTTTGCCGAGTCGTATCAATGGATTTAATCTGATCGGTCTACCGTCCACGGCTGCCACGCTGCTCGAGTTTTGCGTTTCACTGTTGAGTGATAAGCTACGTAAGCGAATCAACGTAAGTATAGGGTTAAATTCTTTGTAAATTTGAGATTAAGGACTCTTCTCGATTTGATTCTGGTGTTCGTCAAGACTCTCAATTTATTCATTCCACGAAACATAAGTACTCTTGAGTAGTTTCTTAGGTTAAACATCGTCCATAACTCAAAGATTCGCCTAAAGCAATGAAACTTGCATTAAGTCCCAGTTCAGCAAAAGTTCTCATTCTCTACCTCTCATTAAGTGTCTACCGTAATAGAGACACAGCATGACTTCGACGTATGTCCAAACTGAAATGACTTCATTCACCGTTCGACTTAACTCAACAAAAATTTCTTATGACATTCGATCTCCATCGCCACTGTGGTAGCCAGAATTGAATATCCAACAAACTGGGGTAAGGTAAGCGTAGAAAACCAGTATATGGCAGACACGACCTAGTGGATCGTACAACCAAAAACATAATAAAAAAAAAGAGTTACAGAGGTTTAAGCGAACGATAACCTCACCTTTTGCCATCCAGAGCCTATTCATGAATGGGATCTAATTCGTAGACAAGGTCACTTTCACGCAAAGATCTCCCCTTGAGGACATGACGAGAAACGACTCCTAGGGTCCAGTAAAATAGCAATACAATCAATCCAATAAACGTTGCCAAATTTTGCGTCTTGAAGACCATTCCGAACGTTATCGTTAACCGGTTTTGTTGGAAACCGGTTGACGCGATTCCGATCACTGATTCTTCAGGGTCAATATCACTAATGGGAGCTATTTTCTTTCGTTGCCAAGTTGACTCAAGACACTTAACTCATCTCCATAGAAATCACCATCAGAACTTAACCTTCATGGGTGGAGAAGGACGTGATTGTGAATAAGCTCTGCAGCAGACTGCAGCCAAACTTGAAACCCCGGGTGGTTTAAATTTGCATTTTCAATATATTTTCTTTTCCATTCCTATCTCTTCTACCCGTCCTGCCAGCTTTTCCGCACCGTGGAAGACTTTGCCGGCAAGATTAACCGTAAGATTCTGCCGAAGGAGTACGGCGGTACCGTGCCGATGGCTGATATGATCGCACAGTTTAAGGAGCGCTGTCGTCAGAAGAAGGCCCAACTGTTGGCGATGGATGACATGTGCATCGAGCTGTCGAAGGTCCCGGGACACTGTGCGGATTCGTGCCGTCGGGATCTGGATGCCGGTATGATTGGAAGTTTCCGCAAGCTGGAGGTCGATTAAGGACGGGCTGTTTAAGATTAGCTGTTAAGAAGAATGTATCATATTTCCATACTACACCTATGCTTGCTAGCGTTAAGATGAAACAACCAACCGCAGATAGATGGAATGAGTGGATTCTATTTGATATGGGAACATTATTGGTGGTATACATATGTTATATCTAATCGCGTATTAATGGATTGTCTACAGATTTATATTTTCTATACCCGCATCACTGCCGAGTCCTTCCACGATTAAGGGCAGTGTAAGGGGATGTTATGTAACGGCACCAGAAACGTACTCAAAAGCATGTAAAACTTCATGCGCTCTGTTTTGTCATTCTTCAACTTTAAACTGTGATTTTGTTTTATTATTTCCATGTTCGTTACGCGTAAACGGTCTATTTCTACGTGTTCTGTCATCATCAAAATTGTGTCCAGCCATGTTTTACCATACCAATGTGGTCACTGCAACGATTTAAAAACTCCCCAATCCGGAACACACCAGAAAGAGACAAAACGCACAGAAGCAAGATGGCGCTTGCGTAATGCCGCAACAATCCTAATTGCTATCAAAGCACGACAAAGCACGTAACCGGTGCAGCGGGACAGAAAGATGTACGTTACCTTAAATCATAATCGAAATACGAATAAAATGGATGGTGAAAACAGAAACTAACCCAATACACGCGAACGACCAACACACGGTTACGATTTCTTACGAGTTGACATTTTTTCCTTTTTTTTTGTTGCGTTCCATCCACCCCTTTTGAGGAGAAGAAAGAAATGAAGTTGCCTCCCAGATGGGCGGCTTTCAAGCCTCCCCCCAAATGGAGGAAACTCGCATACAGGTAGTGTACTGATAAGGAAACGATGAGGGAGTTGGGGGATAGGTAAGTACACGTGAAGTACACGTAAAGAGTTGGAGTCGTAAAAAAAAACTGCCACTCCACAACTCTATTCACTCAGCGCCAATAAAACTGCTCCATTCGAGTGATGGTGAAAAATGGCGAAGGAAAATGAATGGCTTTTCTTGGTGGCTCTTTCGCGTTTACGACAAGTTTCTGGTGTGTCCCATTATGCAATCCAAGCACTTCGAACGGTAAAGGTAAGATCTAGGAGCTCCTTTTTAACGACTTCCTGCTCGTGCGACATACATCAATTTGCGTTTTAGGCTGTTTGCGTGAGTGTTGGTGTATATTTACTGGTGATCTTTCACTATCAAATGAACTCCGAAGAAGGTCAACTGCCCATCACCCATGCACGCCTTATCGGATTGACCGAATCCGCAAGCAACCTTAACTCTCGTAACCTTAGACCGCCCTGGGGGACGAGGACTCCTCCAAAGAGAAGAAAAAAAAACTACAAGCAAACCTCCTAAACTTGTGCCCCATGCAACTGTAGCGGTCCAAAAACGAACGAAATGATGTGAAAACATGTCCACCCTGATCGTGCACCGATCACCCTTTTCGATGTTTGATCGTGCCGGAGGAGGGTGAAAAGCCGCCAAACAGGTTCGTGTGCCTCAAAACGGTGATTGGTCATTTTCCAAGCCATGGCCAAACGCCACTACCACACCGTGCACTCTGCGGCTCAGTGGCTTCGATTGGGGTTATTCACATGCGCCCTTTTGCACTACCACCTTGCGAACGCGTTCTAATCGTGAGTAAAAAATGGAAATTGCGCGGGTGAGTTCTATGCACAGCGAATAGGCCAACTTATAATGTTGGCCCAGAGCGCTAATGATAACGTCCGGTGCAACGGTAACGGATTGGTGAGGTTTGCCTCAACCTGAATTTTCTCCAGAATGCAACTACACGTTGGCTAATTGGCCAGTTGGGATGAAAGTGGAGCTACGCTTTTAAAACACATCACTGTAAAGAATGACATGATTTGAAAAAAAGAAAAAAATATCCAAATTTTCTACTAAAATTCTAATCGTGATGTCTGTTCAACGAGTCCAATATATTATAAAACGATATGAAAAAATTTGTCTTAATCGCAGTAATTATAAATTAAATTTAATTTCCGTACTACCCCAACAAATTAAAAATAAAACATCGAATAGAAATGTCCGTTGGAGCATCCCACTGTGCAAACAAAAAAACATCGAAACATCGCAAATAGGTGGACGTGTAAGTTCTCGTGGTTTAATTAATACGAACTACAGCCAATTTAAATTGATGAAATAAAATTGAAAAGATTTTCATGTAGTTTATCGATGGTTCATAATAATTTTATATTACAAATTATCAGATAATGAATTGGAAAAATAAAAAAGAATTCAACTCTTTTAAGTAATAATAAAATGAAAATAAGCATTAATGGTTAGTTCAATAAGCACACATTTCGCACGAAATAAAAAAGGGAAACCGGAAAATTAATATGATTACATAATCCATTACATGAAGTGATGGATTGGGAGAAATAAATTAAACAATTGCACAGAAAAACCGAAATTCCCCTTCGATCTTCTTTCTTAGGTTAAATTTCTTTATATACAGACCGGACTTCTTCCTCAATTAAGTAAATTGCTTGCATAAAATGACGTTTTTGTCCTGTATGTTTTAATCGTTTTAGTCGATTAGCTAATTTATATGTCTTTACTCTTCGTTTCCTTGAAGCCAACGTAGAAAAAATAGATTAGTTAATTAGCAAGAGAGCACTTGTTGCTACAAAAAGTTCAGAACGATCTTTTGGTTTTTTTCATCACCTCAGCCCACCAGAAACAACAAAAACTGGTTTGTTTTCTCATCTCCCAACATCATCAGTCAATTCAAAGGTAAGATAGACCGCTCTCCGTTCGAAAGTGAGAGGATCATTGTGCGGAACCTTAAACCACAAACCACGTCGCCCTTGCGAAACGAAAGTGAAATTTCCCAACCACCCATCGAACAGCACTCGCGCACAGAGAGTACGCGGCAAGGGATGAAAATTGCAACACCCCACACACACACACAAATTCAAAGGGTAGTGATGGAGGCCCTTTCCGTTTTGCAAGTGCGTACAGATACCGGTACACTTAGCCGAAGCCCATTTGATGATGCGGTTGGAACGGTTCCTTTTCCTCATTTCCTTTTCATTCGCGTGTCCAATGCATCGACGCAACTTTCGCACGTTCAACGACCCAATCGCATTGCGTGCAGCCCAAACACGCACACACACACACACACACACGCCGGTTGGGACCGGTTTCCCCGAAGCTCATCGTTTTGTTAAGACTTTTCCCTTTGCTCGATCGGTGGCGGAAAACGATCGGCGTGGTTTCTTTCCCTACCGAATGGGAAAAAGGGAGATTCGATTTGTACTCCGAAACGCACGACTTCCTCGTGCTCCCAATTTAGGTTAAGGTCCTTAACCTTTACCATGATCTTGCCAGTACTTTCGCTTGGCCCGTTTGGGAACGAACAAACTGAAAGAGAGTGCCGGAAAAATCGTATCGTACCGAAGTCGCTACTTGCGAAAAGAAAATGCATACTACCTTCGGACCTCTAGTGGGTAGAGCTGGGAATTATATTTCATTAGCTTCAGGTCGTAACGATAAGGTTATAATTTAGTTCCTCCTTCTCCGGATCTTCTATTACGCTCGCAGTTAGTGTTTAGTTTTGCTTTCCAAATGAAATGCATTTATTGATTGTTTTTTTAGATTTAAAATCGTTCAACCGAATAAAATGCACGCATGTGGAACCATTTTCTCGTTGCGTTCATTTTTTTATTTGCACGTAATTATCGGTCAAATTTTTACCAATTAAAAATAGCTTTTATTATTGAGATTTGATTATTGCGTACGAAAGACTTCAACGAAGGTATAGGCGCGAAACCCTCATTTAGCGTAAAATATATTTTGTTGTACAAGGTAAACTTTAGCTAACAGCGTTTATAAGAACACGTGTCTATACGGTTCATCTCAAACCTACGCATGGCAATACGCGTAGCGAAAGTTTCACGCCTGTACTTCAACCCCGTGCCGGAGCTCGGTGGCCTACGGTTTCCTTATGTATGCGTAGACCCCCGTTTTCGAACGATCAACATCAGCACTGCCGTTGTGTTGGTGTCTTAATCGCGAACACGTTCCATCTCTCCATCAACTCGCTCTCTCTCTGTTTCTGTCTCTCTCATTCTGCCGCATTTCTTCCAGCACGGTTCGTCGCTTAACGGTTGGAGCGCTGCAGAGGTATGACCGGCTCCAGGTGTCCAACCAGTATCTGGCGCTACAACCAGCACGCACGATCACAGTCTGCTTTGATCCGTCTCGGAATTCGGAAGTGTGTTTCAGCACCGTCCAACACCAAAAAAAATCCCAAACCCGGGCATCCCCTTTTTTTTTGAAACACATTCCGCAAAACAGTTCCCCAATCTGTTTTTTTTCCCTCCGAATCCGATCTCGATACGTCAACCGGTTCACTTTTCTCCCCACCAGTAGTGTGTGCGTTGTGAGTGTGTTTTCGGTGTGGTGATTAAATTTCTCCTAAAACAAGGTGCAACGAAGAGATCTACAGCCGTTTCACTTGGCAATTGTGATTGAACCACCAGACAACTACAGCACAACCACGTACTCCCAATCTCCCAAACCTGCTGAAGAAGACAACGAAAAAAAGGATTGTTTCGGAACTAATTAGACACGGATTAGCAGCAGAACTGACGCACAAAAGTGAGTTTCCGTTAAACGAAGGAGTATCTAAGGGTTCAATAAGAGTGACGTCAAACAAGCTCCTTAATTCCTTTTCAACAAGAAAGATACTAAACCGGATTTAATGTCAGAATTTGTTCATCCTCAGTGGTGATCTTCGGTTGATCGTTCACTTGCTTACAGTTTCAACTCAAACGCTCTGCAAAAACGTATTAGGAAGTATCGTCAAATAAACCTTCACGCTAATGCACACATAAAGCTCTCAAAAGAGGTGTGAACGAAGCCCTTCCGAGTGAAACTGGTCCGCGGCTGTGAAGGGACTCCGGGGAAGAGTCACCTAGACATTGAATGTTCAGCTCAGTAGCGGTTTTCTTTCGCACCGTGTACCCTAAATGCTGGGTGTGGTGGAATACGCTCAAGTATTTCCTTACTTGACTCCAAACACTCAACCCGATCAGTGTGGACTGGTGTCGCACCCTGTAGCATCGTTTGTCTATCTTAAACCGGATAGCAGAAACCGATAAATGGATAACTGAGGGATGGTGGAGTATGATGATATTTTACGTCATTGAAAAAAAACGTAACGCGTACATTTTGGTTTGTCGTCGAATGTCGAGGTCGTGGTCCGACAAGGGCGAAAAGTGTTATAGTGATTTAACACGGATGGTTGATCAAGCTCGTGAAGTGTTTTTAGGGCCTGAACTTGTCTGAAAAACCTCTCAATATTGTGTAGGGAGCTAAGTGTTAATATGATTGTAAAAAAGTACAATAATTGAATATTATCGAATCTTAAGCTTCTTTCACTCAACACTCGATTGATACTTTTGAGGTATGGATATTCAGCTAACATTTACCTGTTGCTTCAAATATACAGAGCAATTATTCCGCCCCTAGTTTTCCTTCACCCGATTCGTTCTGCATATAACAACAAGCGATCATATCTGCACATTAGGCCGCGCGGGCACCAAAAATTGAAGTTTCATTTAATGGAGCAGAAAAGCTACTCTCATCATAATGTAACTGTAAGCTCATTTTTTTGACAGCTTGGCCTATTTTGCACAGTAAGAAGGAAGCAAAAAAATAAAACAACCCAAAACGTAACCTCAGCCGAGAAAAATGGTGTGCCGCATCGGTTTGAAGATGTTCACGATCGTCTTTGTCTAATGCAAATCGTTCCGAACAAATCTAACCGAAAAGCTGCCTGGTTTTTTCGTCTACACTTTGGTCTTTACAGTTTCTCAACAAAAAAAAAAACTGGGAAAAAGCCACGTGGGAAGAAGAAGTTGTAGCGAAAGGCAACATGAGGCAAGAAGAAACTAAAAAAAAAGGGATTGTGATGGAAACTTTCTCTTTTCGTTGGTACTGCTGCTGGCTGCACGGAGAGACAATGAGCCAAATGCAGAAGTTCAGTATTTCCGACAAACGACAGGATAAAATGAAATTTTCCAACAACACGGTGACACTTTTCGCTTGCATTTGAAGTCTTCGAAATATGGGCCGTGGAATGATTTCCTCTGCCCGAACAGTGCGCTTCCAAAACCGGTCCTAAACGAACGGAAAGGAAGTGCAACGGGGTACAACTGCATCACGAAGTGCACATTGACCCTTTGGTTGCGTTCGCACGGAACACACCGAACGTACAGCAGGAACGTTTGGGAGATCTCACTTTCAAGAACTCGTACCTTGAGGGCACTCGGAAGGAAACCCCTGAATGTAGGTTAGTTCCGACTGAAAGTTTATTGAACTTTGTTTCGCATCATTTCTTACTTTCCAACTCAAAACGGAATTGAAGTTTGCTTGTTTTATGCGAAATTCAATCTAATCCGGAAATCCTGCTATCAAGCGGAAGCAATAATTCGCTGACGTTTACAAAGCTCACGTCCAATGTATAAATATTTCATTCAGGTTTTGACAAGAAAACTTGCTAATTATGTTTTTTTTTTTGCTAAAAACTAAAAGCACAACTAACAATTCTTCCTTTTCTCTGCCACCAGCAAGACAGAAGAAAATGCGTTTCGTTGTTTAACGGCGATCACGTGTCGCTTAGTCACGGAAGGAACTCGTAACTTCGCTGTCCAAACATCCAGCATGAAATGTTAATCACGTCGCCAGACAATGTACACTTCCTTCGCATTTGAAGGGCCATGTTTGGCTATGTGGACAACGAAGCGCGGTTGTTGTTTGCCGGCGGAGCCTTTATTACATGCATCCATGTCCTATGTAACGGGGTCTATTGTTCCTCGGTGATAATGGAGTTGCTTTTTTCGGGATTTCTTCGTTCCTCGCCTACCGGGTGTTGCGTACATCAAGTAAAAACTTTCCGAAAGCATATGCTTTAATTACCGCCCATACACAACGCACGTTTTTATTCCGATTCCGGTAGCTGAGGATCATTAGCCTGGGAGGGTTGGATAGGAAGGTACACGAAATGTGGAATTGTTTTACGTAAACCGTTGCTCGTTGCACATTTCTATCGCTGGAGGACGAGTCATTAGTGCGATTTTTATCAATCTCACTTTCTGGGTGTGCTGAAGCGGATAAGCTGAATGTGATTTGATATAAAACACCTCATGCAGAAACAATATTTCAATTACCTCCAGCACCTCTCTGCATCTTTCTACCCTTTTAAAATGATAGCAAAACAAAAATCTCCATTCAAACTGATGGCGGTTGGTGCCATAATCATATGCGCTAGAAACGCCATCGTGTCATCGTGTGCTAATTTTGTTTTTATTTCTGTTCGACCTTCTCATCGCATTGGGCAAGCTCTCACTATGAGGAGGTAGTGTGGTGTGAACATTAGTCATCTTTTACTCCCAAAAAAGGGACCTGTGGGTACAATCCAATACAAACCACAATTGTACGTCTCTTGTGCCTTTTGGTCAATCACAATTTGATTCCCAAAATAGTGACATGAAAAAGAAAGTTTCAATTTCTGCCAGTCTCACATAACCTCACTCAACACTAGGACCGCCGCTTAAAGTCTTCGAGTGAATGGATGTTATCTGTCACAACGCGAGTGTTCACACTAGGCACACAGGCACACAGGTACTTTCCCTACCAGTTAAACCGGTTCAGATTTGCTACAACCGATTATTGACGTAACAACGGTGATGTGTGTCAATTTGTTAAAAAAAAAACTGACGCTGTCTCACCGGTCTCTCACCGTCAGCTCACCCCAGAGGGTTCTGCCACATTTGTAGGGTTCAGCGAGTGTGTGGTGTAAGTGGACCAGTTAGTCATGCTTGCCATGACCGAAAAATGCAAAAACCCTGCCAGCTACAGATGCTCTACTGCGTTTGATTTTTGCATCAAAGAAGGAAGTGGTGACCTTTTTGAGTAATTGTGGCTGAAGGTTGTATGATTGCTTGTTGCAATGGGCACATGTCTAAAATCCATTTTGTGGCAGTAAAAAAAGTAGCAAAGTCGTCTATTCATGAAAAATTACAAACCTATAAAGCCTATAAAGGATATAACACTTTAAATGTTACGCGTGTTCGGTGATGCTATAATTAGCGCTGTCATGCGATTATGAACCTCACCCTGACCATAAACGACGGCTAGTAAACACAATCGATCGATTTGAAGCTTTAAATGGAGTGGTAAATAGCGAAGACAACCAGTAAACATGCAATTGAAGATAGGAGAAAGTTTTTGAGGGTCCTAGCATCTGTCATTTCAAGGTTGCGCGAATTCACACCAGTTGCGTATTTATGTACTCTCCAATACCCAATTCCACAATAACGTAACCGCAATTTATCTTTATTCCTATCCTCTTTCTTTACAGTGACCGATAAAGTTGACCTCAACAAAGCCCCCGAAAGCTATGCGCCCTATACCTTCAACCTTTCGGACAAGTTTAAAATTATGGCACAGGACGAACTGCGTGAAGATGACGATATGCGAGACAACGCGCTGAAACAGTTCCGCGAATGGATTGCCAAACATCCGCTGATCCGGAAATGCCGTACGGATGCACCGTTCTTGTTGAGGTTTCTGCGTACGAAGAAGTTCTCCATTCCGGCCGCGACTGAGATGCTGGAGAAGTACCTAACGATCAGACAGGTCTATCCACACTGGTTTTTCAAGCTGGACATTAACGATCCAGATCTGGAGGCGATCATCGACAGTGGATATCTGTACTCGTTGCCAGAGCGTGATGAGCATGGCCGCAAGATCATCTTCTCCAATGCCGGAAAGTTTGACACGAGTCGGTTCACCTCCGCCCAGCTGATCAAGATCCACTCGATGGTGCTGGAGGCGTTGCAGGACGAGGAGGAATCACAGATCTCCGGATACATTCACGTGACGGATGACTCGGAGCTAAACATTGGATTTTTGGGGATTTGGTCGTTCACGGACATCCGCAATCTGGCCCACTGTGTGCAGAACTCGCTGCCAATGCGTCAGAAGGAGAACCACTTCGTTAACCTGCCCTCGTTCGCGAACAAGCTGTCAGAGTTCATACTGTCGGTGTTGAGCGAGAAGTTGCGCAATCGCGTTTTCGTGCACCGAGGTTGGGATGAGCTGAAGACGAAGATCAATCCTAAGCTGCTTGCGAAGGAGTACGGTGGCACCATCCCAGAGGCGGAGTGTATCGCTCTGTTCAAGAAACAGCTCAAGGAGCGCCGTGATATTGTGCTAGCGCTCGATGAGATGGAGATCGAAATCAACAAGAGTACGATCCCGTGGGCTGACAGTACGGATGCAGACATCGCGAGTGGCGTCATCGGAAGCTTCCGCAAGCTGGAAGTGGATTAAGATTTCAGAACTCACTAGCTGTTACTCCGTGACATGATTCTTTGGGCGATAGTTGGGCACTTTGTTAGATTAGTAAGCTTAGTAAATGCTTGTGTGTTTGTGTTCCATCAGGGCACGGTTTCCCAAATCCCATCCTTAATACGGCCGATCGAACAACGGTCAACCCTCACTTACTTTTAAGCAAACCGAGCGGCGACACAAACAGTGACTCACTCGCTACGCCGGGAAGGTGGAATACAGTTACCAAAACAGTCGACCGTTTATGCTGGTCAAATATTCCTCACCTCCACGCGGGTGGTACGGGTTCCATTGGGCAAGCATGAACGGGTCGCGTTATTTCTTAAATATGTTCTTCGCATCCTTTCTTTGACAACTGCTTCTCGACAGTTTGTCTTCCTTAGCTTTGCTGCGCAATTCCTACGCTACGCTCAATGTAAGGTTAGGGAATTTTATTACAACGGCCAACATTTATATCTCGCTGTGATCGAGTTCTTTGTTGCGTTATTTGTTGGTTAAATTATTGTTTTCTGTTGTACGTCATCATATCGGTATTACGTTCGCTACGGTAGAACACACTGGTTTAGCAGTATTGGAAAAAGATTGTGGTCAATTTGAGAGAGCACACGCTGAGACGCAGATTGTAATCGTTAGCTACTAAGTAAGCACAACTGGAAACAAATATATACAACTACATATAACCTTTTACATGTTTGACTTTACGATTATGTGTTTTATATTGCTTTAAGTTTTCCTTTTCTCTTTACTACATATTCGTATTGAATTAGAAACCTATTTTCAAATTTGTAACTCCCCTGTAACTGAGCTGAAAGTTAAAGGTTATTTTTCAATACGCCTAAAAGTATGCAATTGATTACGCTACAGTAACAAGACAATCTGTATGGCTACAGTGCGTGTCAATAAAGGTTACACTTTGAGATCATTGACCTATTTTCATATCGATTTTTTTTTCTTTCAAATTAATGTGTTTAATGACTTGTGACGATCTTTAGGTAACTTATATTATGAACTATTTATTCACTTAAAGGAAAATCAACTTCGGTACGTAAACAATAATTTCCATAATATATACTTAAAGCTTTTTGAAAACAATTGTAATACTTACAGTAATTCACAATAATTCAAGTAACTTTTGGAATTTTTTCATATTATTCTTTCCATAACTCCCATTTGCTTCACAAGCACGTGTAGTCACGGCTTCATCACTACCAGCTTGATTACCAGCGACCACTCTCTTTTGGATCACTCACGAATGCAAACCACCGTTTTGACATTGACCGCCAAATCGGTCAGTGGGCCATTATTTTGTCTTGCATCGTGAGATCAGGGTTGTTAGCCTCGGAATGGTGGAAAAGGAAACGAACCGATGCGTTGAATGCTGCATCTTCCCTTAATGTAATGATAATTTACCGACGCAAGATTAGGTTCTGTCTCGATAAGATGCGTTGGTAAACGATAAGATTGCACTCAAGGTATTTTGTATACGGTGAACAAAGAATGGAACTATTTATTGATTTTCCTAACGCACGACCGACCCTGACAAAACAAAAACTTTATAATTATTAACTTCAAAAAAAAAACTTTGGACCTATCCCACAGCATATGAAAAGACCGAAAGATCGACTTTTGCACAACATTACAATTACGGCACCAATCAATCGCCCACGTTTAGGTTTTCTTCGGCAACTGATGACAGGAATCGCACTAGCACGTCGCTCATTACGTGAACCTTTAACCCCGGGCTGGCTTCCACAAACGCCCTCAATCGTGTGGCCTTCAGCTAATTTGGTCCTACCCAGCGCCATCATAGCCATCCACTTCACCGACGTCTGGAAACAACGCATTCCAATTCATCATCTACCATTGTGATTGCCTCATCCATGTACATTGCGTACATCATTGCTGGCCGGGTGTCTTAAGCCACCTGGTGGGAAACCTGAAAGGAACCTCATCTGAGCTCTTGCAGCTGTTAAGCAGTGAACAGCGAGCATCAAAGTTTTTAAACAGCTCGCCCAATTATGCACGAAGAGGATGCTCCTAATCAATCAATCGCCAAATTTTGCATCGATTCCATGTGCATAATGTAGTTCGGACCTAACAAGAGTGAACCATGCTGAGTTAACTGACTGACCTACTTGCACAGTGCAAAGAAAATCGTCCATCTACTCTCCACACGCTATGCAGCTCCATTCAACCCGATCCGCAGATAATCGGTTTGTTTCAGTACCGCGTAAGAGCCTTCCAGATATTGTTCTTGCTTCGTATGTATATTAAACTCAAAAGGCTGCTTTGGAACACGTCCGAATGTCGTCACAACAAATGACCCCAAAATCGTTATCCAGCGGTAGATAATTCCCGATACAAATCTCTTTCACATTCACGATCATAATTGGTCTTAAACAGGCGTCCTATTGTTAGGTCTCGCTAGCTAGTACACGACTTTCCCTTTCCAACAAAAAACGACTCAAACGTGAGGTATTTTCCATATTTAACGTCAGTGGTAATCGAAGCAACAACAAAAAAAGCGCCACCAGTAGCACACCGATCAAGATCGCCATCTTCACCGTCATTAACAAGCCTCGGGGACATATACATGGTTTGGTCCCCACGAGGAAAAACCTCCTGCGCCAACTTCCTGCTTTGGGAAAGTGCATTTACCATAATGTCTCGCTCTAGCCAACGATTCGAGGTATTGTATCTTGTGAAAGGAATAAAATCTTTAACACCTCAGCGTGTAACGGCGCGGCCAACGGCAGCAAATAGTGGTTGTGGTGATGCAATACGGGAAATTTGTGCACGATCATGTAAACAACCAACTTTTTGGATGCCGTTTTCTCCCCATAGCGTACAGCGATCCTCAGGAAAAAGAAACAACACACTTCGTCTAGCTTTATTCGTACAATTTTCGTTTATTGACATTTAAATAATCACGCTTAGGCTACATACATATCAATTACAATGCGGAATAACACACTCATACACGTAGGTGCGAAAGATGAAAATGTAAAAACTAAAGAAATGATACTACAGATGGCGCCACTTGATACTGGAGCGGGTACGGTTTTGTGGGCGATCTACATTCGTATGCTTCACTCTTCACCTGTAACATCGTCGTACGTCAGGTGGACTTAATTGTATAATCATACGGTCTGTTTGTTTGTGATACTGACACAAATTACTACCTGTTTGACAACTCGTTTATCATCATCGATCGGGTTCTTTGCTGCTGTCGGTTCCAGCTCAGGGATCGTAGGTTAAAGATCATGTAAAGAGACACCCGGGGACGAAACAACTTCATCAATAAACACACTGCCGAGTGATACGTGTGCTGCATTATGTCCACACTGCTGGTGCATAAAACCGAGATGTCCTCCTCCTTCTCCTGCTAAACGATGCATGATAATCAATGACTATCGCACATCACCCAACCAGCGAGCATGCTTCTCGAGATCATCTTCAGGGATGGTGAGAGCCTCACACCAAGTACTTTGGAGCTGTGAAAATGATTCAATTTTTGGCGAGCAAAAGTGCGGTGTAAACGATTTATGAAGGGTTCAAAGCTGTCTCAGCTGTGCTAGGTACCCGGGCATACCCGGTTACGTAAAGCATCGTTCGGTTAAGGCGCTCCAGGTCTTGCGATGTTTGCTCCTTATGGGACTTAAACCATAATGCCCGTGTAAACCTTGTGACCACCAAAACGATAAAGTAGTGGATCGGTGCTTTGGTTAGACGTCGTCCATTGAGGACAGGATCTTCAGGAATAGCAGCAGCAGCAGCAGCAAACGTAATTGAAAGTGAGTAAACCACACAACTAGTGCGGTACCACGGAGAAGATGATTCCTTGCAGACGATCGTTCGGTGGGTTTTCAACAGTTGAGTTTTTACTGTCAGCTCGCCAGTTTGCATGCACAGATGTGTGAAGCAAACAATGAGCCCTCGGAGGTTGTGGAAAAGCGATAGAGTTTGCGTGCTTTTGGAACCGGTCAAAAAAAGCACAGCGATTGGATTGGTTTGGTGATTAAGATAAATTAAATTGGGCCTCTGTGGTGTGATTAGCCAACACGAACTCCAACTTCTGCAGAAGCTTTTTATCTGTTCAAAGTAGTAGGGGTACAGGTTGGTGCGTGTTTGTAGTAATGAGCCACAATACTGATCCGTACGGCCTTCTTCTAATCTAATCCCACCCTTCATTTCAGTTGCGCTAAACGCTACAAACGCCCATGTTGCTAACTTCTTCGGTTCCTCCCGAACTTCACTTCCATTTGCGGATAATCGGCAACTCAGCTCAGGGCACTAAAATTTCGGTTAAATGCAATTAGGAAATAACGATCGTGCGGGCGCAGGCTCTGCTGAGGCACACGACCACACGCCACATCTTACTTGTCTGGCAAACTCTAAGCCTAAGCCCAAAACATTTCATTTCCCTTTTCGTGAATGGGTAGTAATCGGGTGAGGAAATCGGTCATTTTTCCTCAATCTCTCATCGGCGGGCCTGACGGGTTGCATCTTGCGCCGTGGGAGACATGGGAGAGTAGTAACGGCAGCAGCAGCAGCAGTTGTGGAATGCGCTTTGCAACGTTTGTCTGGAACATTTGGAACCCGAACTCGAACACCAACAGCAAAATAGAAATGGAAAAATGAATCGTTTTTCGTGGTTTTTCGTGAACCACGATCATCCGCCCGGGGGTGGGATGGCGACGATGGCAAGAAGCGAGAAGCGTGTGTTGTCTGCGGTTTGCGGCTCGATGGTACTTGTTCGATGCTGCGGCCATCGCCAGTGGTGCTTTGAATTCGTTCGTTATGGAAAATAATATTGCCTCCGCCCAACATGGCAAATGGCGTTTTGACTTAATTGGGCCCGATGCTCGTTGGGGCTCACCAACAATGCACAACAATTGCCAACAGTTTATGCCGTTCGCGGTACGATCAAAGTATTGCGCGACTTACTGCAACCAAAAAAAGGGTACAAAAAAAATCCACCAATGAATGGAGAGCTCGTTTAACCCTCCGGTGGTAAGGAATGTTTGAAGTGTGTTTTGATAAGACCCCACCGCCCCCAATGTTTATGCTACGCTACGCTTAGCGAAGGTCCCTCCTAAGATAGCACTGAAGTAACCGTTTTACGGCTTATTAAGATATTGCATGTAAATGTGTCTTAAAAAGAAAAATTGAGAATCTGAACCGCTCAGTTGCGGTCACTCTCGGCTTTGCTGCCGATACTGGGGAAAATGGGTCGTTTTGCGCATCAACGATACAACGTACGTATGATAAATCATTACACGGAGTCGTAAAAGACGAACGTTTGCAAATGACAGGCAAAATGCAAATCTCGCACACCGCGACCGTTTGGTGGACAATGGACGCTCTCTTTACGAGGGAAGCCTCAAATGAACAGAAAATGAAAAAAAAAAGCTGTGAGTAAAATCAATATTTACATTCAGGGCAGCAAAACACTTCAACTCCTTCGGTAGAGTAAACCCCGCCACGGTCAATCACATCGATCATGCCGCAAAAACTGCGCTGCAAGCGCAGAACTTAACGCATTATTTCTACGCGCACTTTTGCTACCAAAAAAAAAGGCCAAAAATTTGGCAACTTGCAGTTATGCTGCAAATTAAAGAAAGGGAATTGAAACATTTTCGAAAGGACGGGTTTGCAGCGAAAAATGTCTGTGAGAAATACATATTCATTAAGACTGGGATTTGATTTTATTAATACACACTATTGCAATAAATAGCCACGCTAATCGAGAGGAAAATGGACGCGGGATAAACAAAAAAAAAAGTTTGAAAAGAAAACGTCTGCATATTTTTTTTTAAACCATTCGCGTTAACAATTGTCATTATGGCGTAGGAATATGTCTCAAGATCGGGTTCTCTTTCGCTACTAATACTATACTGCTATTTCTACTCATCTGCCCGTTTACCTCATCCATACTGCGGCACACCTTTCCCCTGTTCTACGGGAACGGCACGGACGGAACCTTATAATGGTAGCCATCCGCTTCGAGTGTATGCGATGGAACCATCGATGATGGAACGGTAAGTCCATTTTCCGGTGTCTCGTAGTTGTAGCCATCGTTCGGATCAGCTATCCTGGACTGGATCTCCGTCCCATCGGCGCTGGATTCTGCGACCGTCGTCGTCGTCGTCGTTTCAGCGGAAGTCGACGGGCGGTACGTGGTGATCGTATCGTTCTGCGTAACCACCACAACAGTTGTCGTTGGTGTGAGCAGATCAAGAAGCGAAGGCCCGGTAGTAGGTTCCTCTGTACCGAATCTCACCTCAGGTTGTTCTGGTTCCGGTTCGCTACGTTCCGTTTGCTCCGCCGTAGGTGAATCCGTTGTTGCTAGCGATGTCGTTACGGTGGTTGTGACAGTAGACGACGACTGGGTGGTAGTTGCCTCACTCGTACCGATCGTTGTGGAGGGTTCCTCGTTAATACGTAGCTCCGGCACAAAATCGGCCTGACCCGCAACCTGACTCGTTTCCTGCATCTGATTAATAAGCGCAATTACTGATGAAGCATCATCGAACGGAGTCACTGTTTCGCCTGCTAAAAGCGTTACACCACTAGGTGCGTTAGACGTCGTTGTGGTCATTTGTTGTCCTTCCGTCGTCTGTTCACCTTGTTCTTGTTGGACCAGACTGTCCGCTTCTGGAAGAGCGGTAATCACTGTCGTCGTGGATTCGGGAGATTGGAAGACTTGGGTCGTACTACTACTACTGCTAGTACCCGGTGTACTTCCCGTGGTCGTATCGCTATCATCTGCATCAACCCCACTGCGTACGATGATCTGGAAACCATTCGTGTCACTATCCGGTGGAAGGTACTCCGGAGCTGAGGTGGAAGGCATCTCCGTTGACGCTTGTTGCGTCACAACGCTGGAGACTGTGGCCGATGCATCAGGATATACTGACGCTTCCGGCAGTTTTGGGTACGGGGGTTTCGTTTCTGCCGGGATTTGGAACGTTGTGGTACTGACACTGGACGGGAAGGTAGAAGGTTCGGTTTGAGGTTGCTGTGTCGTGGAGGGAGTACTCGGTTGCTTCGGCACTACCAGCTCTGGGAGCGGTTTCGGAGGAAGATATTCAAGCGAATTCTTTGCGGTTGTCGTTGTCGTCGAAACCGTGGTTGTGGCGAGCTGATTAATGTCACTTGCTTCACCGATCACTTCGTTGATGTTTGACGGAAGCATTACCTCGGGCTTCTTGTAGCCGTAGCCATCGTTGTTGTCGAATTCTTGCTGAGTAGTGGAAATCCCACTGGTGTATGGTGCGGGAGTTGTAGTAGTAGTAGTGGTGGAGGTAGTCGTGGTAGTCCTGGTAGTGGTAGTGGTTGGAACTGGTGTCGTTGTGGTAGTGCTTTTGGTCGAAGGAATACTCGGCGGTACGACTTTATCGACGTTCGTCGACTCTTCGCCATCTTCTGGTGGCAGGTACTCCGGTGCCTGCGTAGACACCGGGCTGACTAGATTCGAGTCCGGATGAACATCGAGTGGGAAGTCTGGCCTTTGGTAGTCGTAACCGGTGCGCTCTTCCAACCGGCGGAACGGTGACGGTTGGTTGTCTTGCAACGGGAGCAGACTGATCTGCGGTATCAAGGCTTCAACATTTGCTGCATCATTCGACGTAATTTTGGTCGCCACTGCACCGTTCCCAGTGACGGACACTGTGGTGCCGATGAAGTTTTGACGCTTCTGCTTGTCACCAGTCTTTTTCAACAGATGCGATACGTCCGGCCGGGCAAGGCCACTGGTCACCAGACAGGCGGTGAGTATGAGAAGCTTCCACATCTAGAAAATAGAATAGAGCCATGGTTGTAAAGAGGATGAACCGAAAGAAACTATCAACGAGTTCGTAAAACTCGCTTTACCGCAACCGGCTCAGTTTGGCTTGTGACATCGGGTTAGATTTATCACTCGAATCGTACTGTACGTCGCATTGTGCAAGAGTGCAACCGCGCTCACCACGTTCACCCACTTGGGCGATCGATGAGCCCCCGGTCCGTCGGTGGCCAGCGGATTGCATCGTCTCCAATAAACCAAATCCAACGTTGTTTTATTTTTTACATGCCGATGCCTTTCACCACAATTAACAACTCATCTTCAATCTCTCATCCAATCCCGAACTCGTGGCAGTACGTGTTTCGGGGCATTATGCAAAACACAAACAAACCGGCACAAAACGTTCGGCACTGACACCTGTGGAAAGCGTTTTTGCCAGCCTTGTTGTCATCTCAAGCTCGTACACTCCGTTCCCGTTCGTTACCAACAACGAGCGGTGGCATCTTCTGGGCGAACTTTCGTGAACTCGCTACACAAAGCTCCCATCCCTTTCCCGCACCTTGAAGATCGAGATCTCGTGATACGAGGTGACAGCAGACAGCGCAGGTAGTAAATCGAATTAAATTAATCCAATGCTATCTGACGCCACCGGGTTCCGAATCTTAACCGTCGTGATAGGCAGCCAGCACTTATGGCAGGGACGACGGCGAAATGTCTATCCCACCTCCAATTATAGACGACAAGTACCAGAAGGCTTGTTCACCTACGTGAAGTCTTCGTCAATGACGTCGACAACATATAACCATCGGGACTAGTTGACTGACTGACTCACTGACTCACTAGTGAGTGTCCGATTGACCGATATGTGAATTAGCATCAGTCAATGAATGAGGGAGGGATTGTGCCATCAGCCAAAAGCTCATCCGCGAAAGTAAAACCACATGATGAACATGAAAAGTAGGTTTCTAAAACGGTTACCACTGTTTTTGCTTTTTTTTGCACCTGAACGAGCTGATCGCCAACACTGTGCGATCTTCCTTTCCCCCCGGTGGTATTGTGTAATGTGGGAGATTGGCCATAACAACAACATAATATGGTAGCCAGAGCTCTACCGGATATTTGAATAGCCGCTTGTTAAACGATCGAGCTGCTTTAACGTTCCATTGGAGGATGCGTTTAATGCACGTCCGGATTTAGCTGATCAATCTCGATCACGCCTAAAGTACGACAATCGCTGTAAATTATCCGTCAGGTACATTTCGAACCAACTTCCCGACAAACGATGCGAAACTGTTCGATCAACGCCTCTCCCTGGGCCTCGGGGGGGTCACATCGATCGCATCCCGTAACAGTTTAGCGTTGTGAGATACCAGCTTGACCTTTCCGTATAGTGTGATCGTGCCCGATCGCATCACTAATTTGGATTGCCATTTTGTTGTCATTTGCTCGGGAGGGATTTTTGTAAAGTCGGTCAATTTTGGCGTCGATTTCCTCGCGCAAAATAAATTAAAACACGCAACGGAACAGAGTGTCATCGCGGCGAAGAGTTGTGGTGGGTTTTCCCATTTTTTTTCCTCTTCTTCTTTACGATGGTGATGCTGTCCAAACGATGGTCCAGATGTTACTGCTCGGTTGTATGGTTTAGCCTTGTCTAACGGCGATCGTGATGCAGCAGTGATCGCTCAAACTAATAATGTCATTACCGTGGCACACAAGAACAGCAATAGCCACAACAAAAAAAAATGTAGCGCAATGTTAATGGTGAACATGATTTAATTACCTCGGTTTTCTTGGGCAAACGGTAGCATTCCCTCTCGAGAATTGAGATGCTCTGTTCATTATCTTTCGTTAATGAACGGACGAACTTTGGCCTAATATTGAAATCCGACCATGATTACACATTATCAAGGTTACTAGACATTGCGCCACGAGCATGAGCATGATCGATTAATATCTTTATTAATATCGCAACATTTTTGGTTTATATTTCTTCACATTTTCGATCAGATCTCACTACTCGGGTGGCTTTTCTATACTCCCACAAAGACACCATCTGGAGTCCAAATAAAATGCATCCAATTAGAGGGCTACCCCCAAAAAACTTTACTCCAGCTCCCCTACCCCGATGCGGGGATATCGTCATGCGAATATCAAAGGTTTGATTTATGTAACTTTCTTATTGCCGGTCGACCTACAACTATCATCACGCCCGCCTAATCGACAGAACAATGATACAAATTGTAGCCAGACTTGCGTTCGTGCGCACGGTTTCGATTGCATTTCCTAACCACCCACAAGCAAGTATCCGAAACTGTGGATGGCAGAAGAATGGAACCATAAAATAACGCACTCCGTCAAAAACAAGAAGAAATCGGTGTGTCGGATCACTCCAGGCGGAGAGGACGAGGTAACGAGATCGGTGACCGGTGTTGGGCAAAAGCCAAAGCCTTTCGCTTGCGATCTTCTAATGGGAAAATTCGTTTCCCGGCTACTCACAAAAAAAAAAGAAAAGACAAACTCCATCATACCAAAAACCCGAAACAAAAACGGTCATTCACGCACATTAGCTTCACCTTCTCCCGATTGGCCGCCGCCAACTAGGGCGTCACAATTTTCCCTTTCACTGTCTGGCACCGGGCGCAGACAGCGAGTGTGGGGCCATGCATCTAAGCCCCGTCTAAGAAGCGTCCCAAGATGTGAACCCAAGATGGATGGATGCGCTTGTTCCATGCCTCCAGAAACGGGTCAGACTCTCATCACCATTCACATAATCATCATTACCAAACGGTTCGGTTAAAGGCGTTAAATGTACTGAGCTTGTACAAGAAAGGGATGAAAAACACAGCACATCGATAGTGCCATAAATATCAGCCCGCCAACTAAGACACAGTGCACGAGGGCCAACGACCGCCACCACATCACTCATGCTCGGGTACGCGGAGGGTATCGATTACACACGGAAGATCATGCTCGATGATCGATCGAATCGAGCAGAACAATCGTCGATTTCAAAAGGTCTCGGAACCGTTTCTTCCTAGTCCAACATCCCGCAGAAGCGCCTTCGCGAAGGAACTCCGGAGACATTGCATAACGAGCGAATCGCCGAATGTGCAAACGATCGCCATTGACTTTTGTTCCAGTGTGCTTCTTCTGCACTTTCTCGCCGGCAACTACCCAAATGTTGTGCCGGGGGATGATCGGGCACTGTGGAGTACTGGGCACAGGAAATAAGGGGCATCTGTGCAAACTGTTTGCTGATCTTTTACTTTCTACCCGTATCGCCATGAAGAAATGTTAGTTCCTTGAGAGGATCACAATGCGACGCACAGTCAACCTTCTTGCAATTTCCGACAAACGAACTCATCTCTAAACATTCCAGAAAGAACACTCACCATATTTTTAGCACGTTGATTTCTGTAGACTCTTAGAACAAAAATGAGGCGGTAGGTGCAGTGTCTATTCTAATTCTAGTATATCACCAAGTCCAAAATCTTCCAAGAACTCCAATATTCAACTAACTCCAATATGTTCCAGAACACTTTCACACCAAAAATCCTGGCTCACTGATGATCCCACAATGCTTTACGCTAATCACTTCACAAAAACCGTAACAAAATACCACAATCGATCACACCACAGCACAGCCCTTCAACTCTGTCGACTCTGTACGCGGGGAGATGGAAAAAGAATAGAAAATCAATTATAAAAATACGCTCAACGCAGCTTAACCCAACAGAGTGTAGCAAAACGATCGCTAACCTGCTGCCGTGACAGGATCGTTCGCCGAAGGAACCGAAGATGATCAGACGTTCGCACGGCGCGAGTAGCACGAATGAAGCGCAGGACTCATCAATCGACTAGCTTTATATGAGCTTTGAGTGTAGACCACCCCACGCTACTACCCCAAAAAAAAGCCGTCCGAAGCTCTACTCCGCTCACTGCAACGCGTACCACTCTTCACCGCACCCCCTCCCCGGGGCAAGGGAAATTGTACTGGCGCATTCTCCTGCCGAAAATGAGATGCCTCGCGAGACGCCCTCAAACCTCCGCGTACGACACGGGAGGAAAACATCCCGCGGAGGGGAGCGCACGCGTATCGCTAGCAGCTTATTCTTCTGCACAGCCCGAACCCGAGCGAAACGACCGACCGTCAAAGCTCCGGGGGGCCAACAAAAACTGGAGGGAGCACCTAAGATCATGCTGATGACGCTGTAACACTGCTAGTGCGAGCTGATAGGAGGGAGCAAGGCACCGAAAGAGAATTGCTGGAATTAGTATATTTGCACGCAGCATTACTCTGGAGATGTTTGTTATTTTCGGAGGATTCAGGAGAAGGGAAGAAATGCATTTCCAAGCGAGAGATCTCCAAAAGTGACGAAAATTACTAACATGTCCGAACATCAATTAATGTCTAAATCTTCAATATCTTAAAGACAATTGATTCGTTGACGGGAAGTTCCCGTATCAATTGGACCGGGACCCCGTAACTAAGCGTGGTTAGGTGCGTTAAAAAGCCCACTGTCTTAGGGCAATTATCGTTCCACCTTTGTCTCAATTTTCACAATCAGTTCGTGCTTGATGGCCACTCCTGAACTAACCGAAAAGTTTTCACTACCGATTCGGTCCGAGCGTATTGAGTTGCAGACGGCCAACAAAATGTCAAACCTTAACATTTGACGGTGGCGCTACGGCGACATGCATATACGGTCTTGTCCTACTAACACACGCCCTCTTCAACGAAGCATCCCCCCATAAAACAAACATTGCGCCGCATTCCACCAGGAGCGTAACCAGGAAGATGGCAAACCGCAAATGATAACTGGCAAAAGCGAAACCCCAAAAGCACGGTGCTATTTCTCTATTCTTCACGCCGTACCATGGCAGCAAGAAGCTGTGACAGAGGATCGTTTTATGAGGTGGAAAGCTAATCGTGCTTCGAGACTTTACTGTGTTGTCTCTCGGAGGAACATTCCATTCATCAGCACGCATCAGAAGCAGATTTTATGATACATCTCTGCGGGGTTTGGGATGCGGAAGATACGGGACCCGGGGAGTAGGGTTCCAGCAAGGTGCATATGGTTGATTGTTATTAGCAGACATTCCGAGTTATTGCTTTTTTTTCGCAACCGATCCAGTCCAGTGACCAGTGTGGTGACTAAATTACCACTTGCTTTTAATCTGTTTGCGCTTGTTAAATCTTCAACAAGATTGGCAAAACACACGCACAAAACGAATATAGGCGCAAAAGCAACAAAGAATACAAGTTAAACAATGACTTTGAGGTAGGTTAGGTTATCCGATTGCGCCAAGAAGCGGCCTTCCTCAACCTGGTTCCATAGTGTAGCGGTTATCACGTCTGCTTTACACGCAGAAGGTCTCCAGTTCGATCCTGGATGGAACCAACAAGAATCTTTTTTATCTAACAACTTTTTATCCAACTATTTAATTATCGTCTCTATGAGTATGTTTGATGTACTACAATAAATTTTAATTCATTTTTATTTGATCGCTAGTAGAATAACCGACTCTTCCGGATTTAGATAGCTTCTCCACGGCTGTAAATAACGATTTTAAAAACAAAACTACACCCAACAAGTATAAATATTAGTCTTCATAATAGCATCAGCATCCTCTTTCCGTTTAAATGTCATCCATGACGCATTTGGGTTCATGACAGCCAAGAATAATGGGGCCGGAACCGTAAGAGAATTAATTTAATGTGTGGCTAAGAAATCAAATAAACACATCCAAGTACTGAGAGTTATACTTCGATGTCGTTTACAAATAAATATGCCAAATACCAACGGATCAATCGGTGTGTATAGAGGAATTTGGATAAGCTTCCTCTTTCGAACTGAGTTTTTAACCCTCGTATCCAATCGTTTCATCCCTATCGCATAACCTTTATGCTTTCCGGACACGAAACACAAAACTCCGCTTTTTTCAATAACAAAAAACTATGGTTTTCCTTACAACTGTCAGTCGTTTCTTTTTGTTTTTGTAGTATTTTTGGCAACACACTTTAATGCTTCGTACGCATGCAAATATTGCTTCAACCTCATTTCCCGGTCCGAGTCGGAACGTCCTGGCGTGCATCACATTTCAGCGGTCATAACGGTCACACACGTTTTGTGATCGATCGGCGGCTCGATTTGTGTCGCTTGGTTTTAAGTTCTTGTATGCATCCACCATGCCATGTAGGCAGATTATGCAATGGTGACAATATCACACATAGACCCGACCATCCGCGTGGTTCCGTTCCTGTAAGACACCGCCCCGCCACACTTTCCAACACTCTGGAGGTCGCCAGCCACCGCCGTTGTATCATCGGAATCCTTTAACGTCTCCGAACCGATGATTTACGGTGCCCATTAAAACAAGGAGTCTGATGGCCTTTGGCGGTCGGGGTTAGTTACCGTGAGGTCCCTGCCGGACTGATACAAGGAACCGCGCTTTATGCGTTACACGATCGCTTGTTTGCCCAGTTTTGTGGCCAGTGAAGCGGCGGATACGATCAATGTATTTTAATGCGTTCCCCGTTCGCTTTTGTTTCATCCACTTAGGAGTGACATACAAATCATATTTTTCACACCGTGTGGACATGCGAATGCTCGATCGATTGAATTGTTCACGGTAATTGGAACGAGGATCATGGAATGGACGATCGTGACAACCGGCTCCCATAATTATTACCACGCTCGTCCGCTATAAATTATCCAGCCATTATAAAGGTTCGACATCCTGTGCGGTGCAAAGTGTTAAGGTTTGGTATTTTAATCCAATGAAAACAAACGATTAAATTAACACATTTGATGACACATTCCTTTAAAACGCCGTTCGTTCATCATTCAATCAACATTCGAATCTAATCAACGCATCGCCTATAAATCATTCCACCATCGGATCTTCTCCCAATTCCTTCTCCCTTTGCTAAACGGTGTAATTGGTTCGTACACCTACACAACCACCCTGACATCTGCACCTTGCTGAGCTCATCTACATTACGCTGGATTTCACACGATGACGTCTTAAACGACATCCACTTTATTGCTCTGCTCCCGGTAATGAGTCAATCAACACCTCTCAAGTGGAGCCTATCTCCAAGAAGAATAGAGCAACCAAAAAGGGAAAACATTGCCCTTCACTTGGTTGGTAAAAATGCTGTGTGTAGGATGCATAGAGAACTCCCACAAAAACGTACCCTTTAACCCTGACCGCTCTGCACAAAAGTCGGAAAGTGGAAAGTTGATCCAGCAGGACAAGGTAACGTACCGGATCCAAAAAGGGCTTATTTCAAACCCAAGATATAGAGAGTTTTATCGTCCTAAAAAGCTTCCTTCAAGGGCAAACTCACACCTCACACGGAATCGACAAGACGCGATCGTGTTTGGTTCGCTCCACTTGTAACCTGAAAACAGAAACATCAAATATCTTTTATGGAAATGTGCTGTTTGACTTATCTTTCCGTGGCAGATGCGCACCAGGCTTGCCGGACCTTGCCTCGTTGTCTGTCACTTCCCAAAATCCCTGCATCGCGTAACGTGATCGTATGGGTGGTCTGGGGGGGGTGTCGCATACATAAGTAAGATCTCGAATGATGCATATACAAATGTAGGTCTTCGCCTTTTTGCTATCTGGAAGCGAAATAATGGCGCTTATCGGTGGATCCTTAGCAGTGGAATAGATTGCCGACACGCGTTGAGGAATTCGGGACTACTCCAGCAATACCTTTCACTCGCTAGATTTACCTGGATGATGTTTCTCAATGAACCATATTGATCCGCATCGGTGTTGACGCTCATTACACAGCTCTTCGATAGGTACTTCCAGTGAGTGGAGTAATTAAATGGCAATAAGTTGAAGAATTGCTTGCGTGAGAATTTAACCATTTTGTTCAGGATCTGTTTGATGGTCTTACTCTTACTCCGCGAATTGGGTACACTCGTCAAGTGCATAATTCTAGCACTTGGAAACGATGCTTCTGACGCATTGAAGCATAATAATCTCATTAAACTTGACTCCAGTGTGCTTCAGACGACTCGGGACCTTAAGGTCGTCCCCGTTTTTCCGAGGCACACCGCATACCGGAGCCCTTACAAGAGGCAAACAAAGCAATTATTACACACTGATCTACGAGGGCGCATGCTGTCAATGTGCGAGACCCTAGTCCTAGTTACGCTTGGAGGCGCTCTTCCCAGATCACTCGATACCCAGTGATGACCTTATGCTCGAACGATGTTACTTTGAAGATGCGCACACACCGTCACGATGAGGATGCACCATACTTGATAAAGCCCTTCGCCCGATATCGATACCTTTTGTAAGCGATCCTCCATTCTCTGTGCCTCGAAAATGGCACACATGTTGGCCAGTTTAGGAGAACCAACGACTGTCACATCATACTGAAAAGGCCATCTCACACCAAAACGACGCATGGACGCATTTTCCAGTGTAACTAACATCCCGGGTCTCTATCTAAAACGCATTCGAGACAGAGAGAGAGGGTTAGTGGCGATGCCACGACAGGCTCACGATCGGGAAGTCCATTGACGGACACACGTAACCGTGGACCGCGTTCCGTTGCAGTTTTCGCATTTTACCCTCGGTGCGTTTTGCCCGTGTAGAGAGAGCAGCATAACTTTTTTAGCATAAGATGAATAGTAATCATCCCACACGGGACGGAAAGCACGATCACCGTTACGGTACGCCCAAAAACGTCCCCCCGCAACGTTTGGACAATGGATTGGCACGGTATGGAAGATGAGATTATATCATCAGATTTGGTCCCAGTGTCGTGGAAAAAGAAGAAGGATTCACCGAAAGTGAGGCGAAAATTGCGCACTGAAACCGGCCCGGCCACCAGCAACAGGCACACATGCTAATGAGCTATATTTTTAAAATGTAACATATTGGAACCGATGCCCGGATTGGCTAATGCTGTGTCGGAAATAGCACCAAAGAATCCTGCCCCATTGACTTGCAGGTGGGAACCCAAGAAAGACACCAGAAACCGCTCATGGTACGAGATATCGCCGCGAAATATTAGGCTCTCCCCGTGTAGATCTATCATTACTTGACAAAATGTACACCAAAACGCTTCAATTATTTTACGTAATTCAAGTTCACAGAGTGTGTAGTTGGTGTACAGACGAAATTGATACGTACGAAATGTTTGTTTTGCGGACCGATCCGTCGCGATCGGTGTTTAAAGTACTATTTACCAGATGAACAAAGCCAACCAATAAATTAGCATTGACCCTTGGCAAGCTGTGCCCATCCAGTATGAGTTGAGTTTTATTTGTTGAACATTGATCTTCGACGGTGATCGGTTGGAACAAAGCCACACCTAGTATGGACACTTTTGCTTTTAATCCGTTTGTTGTTGGCTATCGTTTCCGATGTTTTACTTCTTTTGAAGTTTTTTTTTTTTCAAAAACAAATGATTACTATTTTTGCAGGATTCCCTACTAAAATGTCGGAAACTGACCACGACTCATCCAAGACTCCAAGAGCGCGATAAGCACGATTCATATATCCGAATAACTTATCAAATTATTATGATACATAAAGATAGAAAAACAAGAGAGTTGTTTCTAAGCAAGTGTTTTCATTTACTCTTATCAGACATCAGAACACGTGATACAACAAGAAGAACACGTGGCGCATTTCGAAGATAATGAATACAGTGAGCTCCTCAAAAAGATATGTTCAAAATATAATTTCCAAACGCTTTGGCAAAATGTGACTAAATTTAATAATAAATCCCAATTATTAAAAGGGACGCGATAAAAAATCTTTTTTAAATTTAAACGCCAAACAGTTTGCTAGCTTGTTTTGTTCACCGTACATTACAAAACAAATCTCATGGGCTGGAAAACTGAAATAGACGATTCAATTGATTTTAATTTTTGTTTCTAGCGATTTATTCCTCAACTAAAAACGGTCTATTAAAACCGAAAGAGGAAATTAATTTTTTTATTTAAATTTATAAAATGAAAAACAACGATTTTCCGATTTGACAGCAGGAGAAATGAACCAGGTTCTGCCATAAATTTGTGATTTGACATCTAGCGAGTTGCTATAAAAACGCTTTTAACTTAATTTTTCGTAATTTCTATCAAAGATAATGCATTTCTTGTTGCTGTATATTTAATAGAAGACCAAATACAAATATAGATCGCGTTTTTTAAAATTATTTCATCATTATTTCTTGCAATACCAACATTTTGCCACAAGCATATCATTCAAGATGGCGGCAGGAAATGTCACCCGTTTTTGGCTCACCTGCGGCGCTGCATTCATTGACGACATTGCATGTACGTGGTGTTGGTATTTTTTGTGATTGTGGTAAAGTTTTCTTCTTTGGCGTGCGCATACACCTGGAACACAAATAAGATCACTTCCTTTAGCTGCGTTCAATGGAATATTTCCAGCAGGCTGTGAAAGAAGTGAATCACAAACAACTCCGAAAGACAACGAGGGTGCGCCGTGCCTTTAGAGCTGTTCCCGTGCGGTGGTAGAAACTAGTCTCGGGGGCCACAAAAACCCAACAGAACCACAAACGGCCCAGCGATGGGCGGGCAGAAATTTCAGTACGACGAGAGTGGAGGAACTTTCTTCTACTTCATATTGTCGTTTCTGGCACTGATTCTCGTACCGACCACGTTCTACTTTTGGCCACGCAAGAAAAAGGAAGGTAAGCATCATAGTCTGATTGGAGTAGAACTCCTTTTCCCGGTCACCGTGGCCGGATATCTTTCTCGCTCGTTTCAATCTGTTGATTGTGCGTACGGCATTGTGCGTGCGTGCGTGTTGGCAGCGGCGGGCCTACACGTCGTCGGGTTTTTGGTGAGCTGTCAAAAAACCGGGCCAACGGCGAAGTACAGTTACTTGACTTGTTTTCTTTTCTTCCTTTCCGCTTGAGCGAACCTTCTCGTTCGCTTTCACCCAGCGTCTCCCGCACGACGTGTGTCTGGCGAGGTGGAAGATGGACAAGAATGTTGGATGGAATCGGTGTAGCAGCTTTCTAATGGCAAAATTACGACAAAAAGGGAAAACCTTTCCATGCTTTCCATCGGCGGAAAACCGAATTGAATCCATCAAAGCATGCCTTGAATCAAAACATTTGTGTAAACAACACCGAATCCTTCGGAGAAGCAAGTTGTATAGTTGAATGAAACCTGTAATTCATTTAATATTGCTTCAAAACCTCCTTTGGGAACTCTGCAATGGGTAGAACATTGCGTACAAGGTTTAAAGTTTACCACGCTTACGTGGGTTCCCCGGCGTGTTCAGTGTGCTTCACGTTAGCAAACACAATTGCTTGTAATGTTTAATGTCACGCTGGTTGGCGTTGCGACAAACTTCAACTTAAAGTAAATTGCATCGCCTCATTCAGTTCCGCTAGCTGCCGCGTTGTTCTTGTAATCAAACCACCTGTCTTTCCACTCCACTCACTTATTTCTTATCATTTCCAATATCCAGACATTCGTCTCAACGGTAAATAACAACTTAAACACTAACATCGTTTACTTCTCTTTCCCTTCATGTAGATCCCACAACAAAGGAAGAACATTGTTACTGTCAAGGATGCGTGCAGAAACGAATCACCATGGAACATTCCGACCCGTACAAGGGCCCCAAGGAGCTGCTGGTGAAGCTATCGATAGTGGCCGGTTGGTTGCTGCTAGCATTCCTTACCTACAAGGTGTCCCAGTTCGACTACGAAATGTCCAACTTTGATCCGTACGAGATCCTGGGCGTACCGCTCGGAACGTCCCAGAAGGACATCAAGAAAGCGTACCGCACGCTGTCGGTTATACTGCATCCGGACAAAGAAACCGGTGACGAGAAAGCGTTCATGAAGCTGACGAAAGCTTACCAGGCCCTTACGGACGATGAGGCACGCAAGAACTGGGAAAAGTATGGCAATCCCGATGGTCCCGGTGCGACTTCCTTTGGCATTGCGCTCCCGTCGTGGATCGTTGAGAAGGAAAACTCCGTCTGGGTGCTGGGATTGTATGCGCTGGTGTTTATGGTTGCGCTACCGATCGTTGTCGGCACGTGGTGGTATCGTTCGATCCGCTACAGTGGCGATAAGGTGCTGCTCGATACGACCAACATGTATTGGTACTTTTTCCACAAAACTCCGCACATGGCGGTAAAGCGAGTAATCATGATATTGGCGGCGAGTTTTGAGTTTGAAAAGCGACACAACAATCAGGTGATTGAGCGACCTTCGGATAACACGGAGGTTCCGGCGCTGATCCGCGAGTTGCCCTATCTGAATGAGAAATGCAAAGAGTTGCCCTTTGCCCGTAGCTACTCGTTGAAGGCACGCGCCATTCTTCATGCACATCTGTCCCGGATCCCACTGAACCAGAACACGCTGGAGGTCGATCGTCAGCTGATCGTGCGCAAGTGTCCCTACCTGATCCAGGAGATGGTGAGCTGCGTTAGTCATTTGATAATGTTGGCTTACGCGAGAAAGAGTAAGTTTAGCAGGAAAGCAAATCTTGCTTCGTTTGGGAAGTGTTGGATTTAATTATTTAATTTCCTATAATTTCCAGTTCAGCGACTTCCGTCGATTGAAACGATCGAGAATTGCATGAAGCTGTCACCGATGGTAATACAGGGGTTACGCGAATCGGAACACCCGCTGATGCAGCTGCCGCACATGACGAAGGAACTGCGGGCCCATCTGGCCCGTAAATTCAACACACGCAATCTGCAACAGTTGGCCCAACTGAAGCCGGAACAGCGTCGTGCGGCCCTTCGCAGCTTAACCGACGAACAGTACAGCAACGCGGTAAAGGTGCTCGGCCAACTGCCCTTGATCGATTTCAACATGAAGTGTGAGGTGGTGGACGATGAAAATTCCAACGTGGTAACGGCCGGTGCGATCGTCACGGTGACGGTTGAGCTGATGCGACGCAGCATGTCGGAACTGTTCGGTGACACAACTGCCAAGGAAAAGCAAGGCATCACGTAAGTACTAACGTCGCGCTTCCTTTTGCTAAATTGCATCGGTTTTTAATCGAATTGTCCCATTTATTTCTCCGGTGGCGTTTGTAGGGAAAGCAACGAAAACGGAGACACGGGTGATGGTGATGCCGACGGTGAATTGGAAGCGACCGACGATCAGAAACAGGAAGTGAAGGCGAAAAAGCCGTCCGGCTGGCAGCAAAAATCCTCCAAGGGACACAAGAACAAGGCTAAGGCCGGTGCGAAACCGCACAACCGAAAGCTGGCAGCTGCAGCGGCGGCTGCTGCGGCCGCTACTGCTGCTGCTGCTGCTGCGGCGGCGGCTGCCGCAGCTCAGACAGCGAGCCAATCGTCAACAGCAACGGGTGAGAAGATAAAGGTAGGTTCCGACCAACTTCCAACAAGCGATCGATGACCAGCTTGGACTAACTCGATCGTACTCTTTCCTTTTTTTAGTCTGGCAAGAGTGAAAGGAAAGCGCCAAGAGGTGATGAGGACGATGATTCCGTCGCGGAAGGTGACAGTGGTGCGGAGAGTGACAATGATGCCAGCGAGGCAGCAGCCGATGATGATGACGAGTGGGAAAAGTAAGAAATTGGATTCTGTGGACGTACCGTGGTCTAGAGAACTTACCCTTGTATTATCTCCTTACATTACAGGTTTCAGCAAAAGATTAACAAACGCGAAAAACTTGAAGGACGATCGAAAGTATCCCACCCGGTTCACTGTCCAATGTTTCCTGAGGTAAAATGTGACTTCCCTTAAACTTCTTTCGAAGGCGTGTGCTTATAAATCATGTACGCTTACTCCATTTGCAGGAAAAGCATGAATACTGGTGGACGTACATTTGTGACCGAAAGTCGCACACGCTGCTAACCGTGCCGTACCACGTGACGAACCTGATTCATCGCGAGGAGGTGCAGCTCAAGTTTACCGCACCGAAGTGGGCCGGCATGTACGTGTTTACCGTGTGCCTACGATCCGATTCGTACATCGGCATGGATCAGCAGATCGATCTGAAGCTGGACGTGAAGGATCCGGCTGCCATCCCGACCGAACATCCGCAGTGGGACATCAGCGAGTCCGAATCGGACCACAACGAGATGCAGGCGAACGATAGCGAATTCACCACCGACTCGTCGGACGGCGAGGATGAGGAATCGCGAAGGCGAACGGACTAACCGGCCAGCCGTGTTTTTTGCCCATTTGCCCCCCGGTTCCCATCCCCATTCAGTTGGGCGTAAATGTGGTGGAATGGTAGATTCCGTTTTCTTCGTCCTGGTACTGGTGGCAGGGACACCGAGACGAACACAGGAACACACAGTACACAAAACATACAGAGACAGCAGTAACTTTCCCCGTTCCACGAAAGAAACCGGGTCTAGCTTGACATTCATCAATCCGTTTAGACGCGCGACATTAGTTAGGTGCCTCTCCGAATCAACTATCCCCCCTTTTCTACTTCTACCCGTTGTTTGTTTAAAGAGGCGATCCCTGTTCATATGACCTTGCTTTACACAAAACAAAAAACTCATTAAACTTTCACCAGAAACTGTTTGCTATTACAGCTGCTGGGAAACCTATAATAGGAGGTGGACTGATTGAAGTAGAACGACTAAAACCTCACACACCCGTGCAAAAGGAACGGTGTGGAGAAGCATTAAATGAGGAATTGGACGAGAGAGTGAGAGGATTAAAATATATTGAACAATGAAATGGAAAAGATTGTTTATATTTGTGTTCCTGTGGAATAATGGTATGGTGAAATTGTGGCACCCTTTGGGTAGTATAAAAGAGAAGAAAATATACACAAAACTGTGCAGGAAACGTTTGCCCGGCGTTTGTTGTGTTTTTGTTTCTAGAAAATATTATTATAAAAATGTCATCAAAGAGTCTTTTTTCTCCACACGCCCAGTAGGTGGAATCGAACCACTTCGACGCTAATCGACTACAGATTTGAAGTCTGCACTCCGGACCACCGAAGTTCGACTGGGCATTCGCCCGGCGCCAGAAGCGTGTATATGTACCACAAGCATAAACATTATGCTTCTAGTGATGCATAAAACTTGTGTGACTGTTATAAGGTTCCGTTGATATGTTTAAATATTCAGTTCAACTTTGCAATACAAAATAAATAAAAAGTTTATGAAAGTTTACGGACTTACCGCATATCCGTAGCATGCACATGCTGTGCTTGTGTACTGCTTTACTGCCGCTTTACAAAATGGCCACTTGTAAAATGGCATTCAGTGGAAGCATAGCGATCTGCTGCACGATATTCTTTATTTCACTTTTATCGGAAGCAAGATATGAATATAACCTTTGGATCTGCAAACCCAACTCTTTAGCATTAACACTTGGTGATAGCACAAGATATAATAAACGAAATTCACAACAAATAAATGGGCTAGAATTGAAATTATACCAAACCAAAGCGACGCTAACCATCCGCCATTTTGCGGCACATTTTGCGCTTCATTCAAACGCCCGCAACACTTCTGCACTGCGGTCATCACTGAACTAAAACACTCGAACAGCACTTGTCGCATTTATATTTTATTTATTAACTATATTTTCCTTAACTAACGATCACCTTGCAATTAGAAATTACGCTACGTCGGTACACTTTATTCCTTTCTTCACGAGGCACAAACGATAATTTGTCATCACTAAACAAACACACGCACAGCACACTTACAGCATTTATGTTTTATTTATTGACTGTACCTTTCCTTAACAAATGATCACCTTGCAATTATGAAGTATGGCACGCCGGTACACTTTATTCCTTTCTTCTCGAGGCGCAATAATAATAATAAGTTTAATCTGTCGCATCGCACTTCCAACAACTGGACGGGGATAAAAGCTAAATGCGATCTCGCAACACTAAATATTACCAACAAAAAAAAAGATTGTCCTTCGTCTTTATCGCGCTGTTTCCCTCTCCCTCTCTCTCGCTCTCGCTTTCTTATCGCGCGATCGCCATCGCGATCGATCGTTAACTTCACACGTTTGGGGGAGAGCAACTTTACAGAACGAAGCTTGCCAGTATACTAAACTCCCATTGATTTCGTTAGCCTGTCACTAGGCGATTGATGAAGGGTGCGATGAGCTGGGGCAGGGTTCTTCAGTAGCACTCGATGCGTGGTTTTTTGTGTTCCCTTCCAATGGTGTATCCGGCGTTCGGAGTTGAGCGAATGATAATTACGATGACGATGGTGTGAGTATTTTTGGTGGTTTTAGCTTAACTGATGAGATTTCTTGTGGTTGTCTGTGAAGGCGTCGGTTGGATTCATTCTTCTTGCTCCTGTTCAGCCATCATGGGATCATCAGTGTCAACCAGTTTGCTGGATATTTCATCCTAATAAACCCGAGGAAAAGAAGGAAAGCATAAGGATCAAAACGTCCCTGAATGGATCTGGCACGGTATACACGGAGCTAGAGCGATTAGGGACATCACACAAGAACCGGGACTTAACATTAGTCGCGCGTTTATACTCATGCAAAAAGCCGATGCATTCGAGCCACTAAGAAGCTACTGTATACTTAAACAAAAAAAAGAAAATCTATCTACAAATGCTAAGACACGCTACTACTAGCATAAGAATCTTAACAGAAACTCCGGACCTCTTTGGCAGCTTCCAGCTCGTTGTCCACTTCGTCCTCCTCCTCCTCTTCCTCCACCTCATCCATTCCGATCTGCTCTTCGGCGTCCTCGCTCTTGCCGGCCAGTAGTGCTGCGGAAGCCCGTCGGAGTTCCTGTTCTTCTGCATCGACGTCACCACCATCGGCCTCCATCTTTGCCGGTTCCTTCAAAAAGCACAATAACACACACAACGCACACGCACCAGTTTTTTTATGTGAATCGAAATTAATTTTCTCGCCCGCAAGTGTGTTGTTATACTCATTGCACAAAATACACCACCGCGTGATAGTGTAATAAAAGTGTTAAAGGAAAGTGAAGGAGCTAAAATTAAACACAATCATCACTCACATATTGAGGAGGATGTGGAAGCGGACAAAAGCAAAGTGAAAAGTACAGCAACATTGTAGGCACTTCTGTATGTTCAAAAGCTTATTTTAAGAGAAAGGAAGCTAGGATCCGTTCCACCTATGTTTCACGTGGCTATGTTTAGACCAACCACGAGAATATGTTAGAAGAAGTATGACTCAAAGGAAAGAAATGAGATTAACAATATTGAAGCTGATAAGTGGTTGAAGAGTGTGGAAAGATGTTCTGAAACAACAACGTTGCTTCTTGTGTGTTGTAGAAAGAAGTGCGGAAGGAGTAAGATGCGACGTACAGGTGTAGTCCAAAGAAATGGAACTGGAACTGTTTACAGATAAATAATTCAGGAATGGTGCACATTCCGAGCCATATATAAACATTGCGAGGAAGAAAAAAACAGAGCTGCACAGCAATAGAGAGCACAGTAAACAACATTGCTAAACATTGAAAATGTTCTTGAGCATCATCACAATATTCACTGTCAAACCTCAGGTTCGCCGATCGTTCGGGAATCTTGTGTGCTTCCAGCCTCCAATGACGCTTCTTCTTCTACGTCCTTTTCGGTATTTGTTTTTGCCTTTGTGGGGTTTTCTATTTGACTATCACCCTCCGAATCACTATCAGATGATTCGTCCTCGTCCGTGAGAATCTCCTGCTCTACTTCCATCTTTTCGACATTATCCACGTTTTGATCGCAAGGAACAGATTGGTCCTCCTCACTGTGCACGATACTGATAGAAGATTCTGCGTGGACAGCTTCCTTTGCAGTGTCTTCTTCTGCGGACATTTCACCCTCATCGTTGGGGATCTCGCATGTTTCGTCTACGTTAGTCTCTTCCACCGTTTTGCCTTCGGGATCTTCAACGGGATCTTCATCTGTAGCGTCTTCATCGTCGGTCTCTTGTTCCATAGCATCTGCTTGCTCTTCTGTTACGGATGTGTCTTCCGAAGCTTGAGGATCATCATCGTTCGGTATGGCCAATTGTTCGTTTGTGTTGTCTTCAATTTTTGGTGGATTTTCAAGTTCTTCCGTGATTTCAATTACATCCTTTGCTTCAATCTCTTGCTGAATTGGTGTATCATCTTCAGATTCATTTTCTTTGTTCGAATGCTCCTTCGATACTGTTTCCGTTCGTTCTGCCTTTTCAATATTAACTTCTGGTTCTTCAACTTCCGTGCCTTCAGCTAAAGTTTCGGTAATTTCCTCTACTTTCACTTGCTCTGTCTCTTCATCCTTCGAATGATCAGTTTTCTCATCCACTTTAGAGATTGTTTCTTCATCGGGTACATCTTTATCCGTTTGCTGCTCTTCTCCGGTCTCTTCCGGTGGAGCCTTTGTCGCTTGTTGCTGATTGCCAATTGAAATCGTGTGTAATTTTGCACCAAGGATCACAATCAGTGTGTCATAGTGTTTACGAGTGAATTCGCCAATAGATAAGGTGAGGTACAGTGTGCCAGTGAGTGTGATGATGGTGGTGATGTGCAGGAATTTTGAAAATGACGATAAAGAAACAAAATTAAACGTTATTATTGATTGGGGGTAAGGTAATGTAATAAACCAATTACGTTAGATGACATCAATGAACTCGTATACAATAACACGTCGATGGATTAGTCACCGAAAAATGCCCATTTCAAATACATTTTCGTTCCTTTGCGGTTTCATTTGCATGATTCAGCCACAATGGTTCAAAAATGGAAAGAATCGATAACAATTTCTTTGCTAACATGACACAGATGGTGTGTGGTGATCGCCAAAAACTGATACGGTCTTATCTACGATACGCTACTTTGCTACAGTGGAACATGTACATATAAGGCGTTATTAAAAGCTGATTTGCTGCGTTCGTGTATAAAAAGCATTATGCATGTAACATTTTGAAAGCAATGTTAATTACCCGCGAAATGTTCCTGTTTTTTTTTACAGAATTTTTGTCATTTTTATTCGCTAAAGCTATAAATAGTATAAATCTTTCGCGCGTAATGCAGCAACATATATGATTTTACCGCTTGTGTGATAAGGGTATGTCCTTTATTTCCTGAAATTATATTCTTGTGTTGTTTAATTATATTATTATCAGCACTAATCTATAATGTATAATGCGCATTATAAATTTTCTTGCGCGCCGCGAACAAACAAAGCATCTCGATAACGGGCTAAAAAGGTGCAAAAACTAAACCTCCTCTTTCGAAACAAAGCGCTGTTTACAGTTTAAAAACGACCTACGAATTCAATACCGATCCGATCGATATCATCGCGTTCGTTTTGCTTATTTCTTTTGATTTTGTTGTTTCTATGTTTAAACTTCTACAGTTCCGCTAACTAATTCGGCTTCCGTTTTTATTGGCTGTAGAGAACAATGTGTATGTCGTGTAGTGATACGTTTCGTTTACCGTTTTGTATTTTGTTTTTATGTTCTTTTGCTGTTTGTTTTTTTTTTCGTACTATTCCTAAGCTTTTTTCCCCCGATTGCCTTAGCGTGCTTAGCATGCGGTAAAGAAATGAGAGTAAGGATATTCATAAAATTTATATTAAGATACAGTTGAATTCGTTTTATAGCTGGGTTAAGCCCACTGAGAATGATTCATTTTCAAAATTCAATTCAAACATTACTTCGTATTCTGTGATTATCCATGGAAAACTAATTGCTAACAAAAAAACGATAAAATTGCACACTATTTTGAGGTATGAACGATACAACTGCCATCAGCTGATTTTGCTTACTTCTGCTGGCTAATTCTATCGCCTATTTTTTACGCAAAACGTTCTTCTCAAGTACGCATATTATTAACGTCCCTTTCTTTTCGCTATCGTGCGTGCAGGGAAGGAATGGCTTATTGGGTCTTTTTTTCGCTGGTTCGATGCTGTCATCGTAAACCGCCTTACGCACAAACTGCTAAACTGCTTCTAAAGGTGCGCCCGTAAGTCGTATGTCGAAATAATCCATCGTCACTGCCCGTTTTTTAGGTTGACAGCGAATGTAAAATAGTTTTAATGTGTGTTCCATGCGTTTATCGGTTTGTTTGCGAAATAACTCTTTGACAGGTCAGTGGTACGTGACGAGGTGCACAAGACACCTCGCTTGCATAAGAGGTTTTTGCAATGCCGGTACATCATACGGGCTGCTATCATTCATCGCGACCTTGTGCGTGAATGGAAAAGAAAAAAAAACGCAAGGGAAAAATTGATAAAAGAAAACATGTTCAATTCCTAAACAACTCATCTCCATCACTGAGAAACAAAAACAACATTGTTAATCAGTAAACTTGATAGGCAAAGTCATGCCTTCCCTACATTACAAGAAAAACGAGAAAACATCTCTCATTTGGCAACCACAAACCTCTTCTAATCCGATAACATAAACGAACTTTTCCTCTTGGCATCACGCAGGTTAACCATAACGAAAACACGTGTTGCATTGCTTCTATCGACGATTATCTCCTTGCGTCCGTTTTTATCGGTCAAATGCACTCGCGTGTTGTGTGCATGAAAGAGGAACTGACCTCGGTTAGGATTTACCGATGACTTCCGACGTGAAATCGATCAAACGTTAAATTACGTTAAACTACTTCCCAGGAAGCCAGAAAGTAGCTAATTCCGGGACTTAAATCTACCATTTACGGTAAGAGAGATAGAGAGAGGGTGGAAATTTATTTGTGTTCATGGATTAGTAGGGGTATAGTAGCGGTGGTCGGTATCACTACGCCATTTCGCTACTACATGCAGGTATTGCTGTTGATCTATGGAAGATAAACCAAGGTCCTGAACTGTGCGGGCAGTGTTTACGGGCTCTCGCCTCCCATGGAGCAGCCTTATCTTTATTACACCCAGTAGAAATTTTTGGGAAAGAATATTATGGAAGTGGCCAAGCTGGAAGCAGTAGTACGTTGTTAAACGTTATTGCCGGGAAAAACGCAAATATACTCAATCGATATTATCGCTTTCAAAACAAATCAAGATATCCCTATTCTTTACATCGGTTTCGCACCGTTTTTTTCCGTCCCTAGACTGAGCTATCTAAATAAACGCCAGGGAAATAGAGAAGCAACAAACGCCAAAATTGTTAGACGGCCAAACACGCAACATACAGACACACACAGAAAAACACACACACGCATACAACGCGGTAGTAAATAGGCAGCAAGGTGTCGTGCATGTGGCTTGTTGTTGATTTTTTTTTTTGCTGTTTTAATTCGATTTTCTGCGGCCCATCATGCGGCACTGTCTAGCGGGCACACACATGGGCCACAGTTTGGAGCTGTGTTACTGTCACGCCTCTATCTCAAACCTCGTTCGCGTCCTCGGTCGCCTCCGCACCATCACCGGCAGCACCGTTGTCTTCAGTCTTGTTTTCTTTGTTTTCGTCCTCATCCTCGGCGGCGGCGGCAGTGGCAGGTGCAGATTCGTCGCCATTTTTATGCTCCGGCTCCGGTGCCGGTGCCGCCAGCTTAAGAAACACTTCCAGATTGTCCACCTCGTTGGCCATGTCGAAGTCGTCGTAGTCACCGCAGTACTCGGTGTCGTTGAACAGCTGCGGGGGTAGTGCGTGCCGTGGGTTCGGATCACTGATCGTGCATCCTTTGTGCTGGGCGTTCGTTTGCATGAAATCCTTTTCCGCTTCCTGGCCCGGCTCTGTGATGTCGATGACGGTATATTCTATGTGCTTGCTTTCCATGATCATCGTGACCCGTTGCTGGCGCTTCTTCACCTACAAAGAAACAGTACAGAGAAGGGGGAAAATGCTTAAATTAAAGTTCTGTATTATTCACATAACATAAATGAGATATGTTGATTTTGTCACGTTGATCCAAATAATCTAACGCATATTTCCAAATCATGAAACAAATACTTAAGTTTGAATAATCACCTCACCATATCCCGCTGGGAAATCTATCAACATTCCACACGCATTTGGTAAATCTGTTTTCCACAGAAAAAAAAGACCCGTGAACATTAAACATTGCTCCTTCTCTCTGTATGCCAGGGTGCCAGCTAGAACCCCCGGGAGGAGTGGAAAGTAGCGGAGTGTTTCTATTTTTCATTGCTCAATCAACTTAAGTACACTCATTTGTCCTGCCCGTAAGCAGATGGTACAGATCACACAGAAGCTGTTGATGTTGCATTCTCGATCGAGTCTAAACGATCGTGTCTCTAACACGTCTTCGCAATGGACATGCGGGCAAAAAAAAGCTTACTAATCGCGTGTACTAATATTTCACGCATGTACGTGTCTCAGGTGTCATCACAGAATGTCCGATCGGCTTAATTCGTCGGCCTTCTTTCACGGACATTCGTGCAATTAATCAAGTGCGAAGGAAACCCATAGCAAATGGCGGTTCATTACCATTGGGAAGAGGACTTTAGAGGTTTTGGGATTGATTTCCGGCTTGCTGGGCATCTTTTCAACAAGCTACTATTTAATGTTGTTATTGTCCTAGAGAAATTCTGGTACAACCTTCGACGAAGAATAAAGCAACTTCCTTTCTTCCTCGAACCTTTGTGTCTGGAAGCGATAAATCTTTCGTCCAATGGACATTGGAGAACTTCCCTCTTACTTGGCTGAGGATTTCAGTGTCTTCTGCGTCAGTCTTTGTTTACATGGCCCACAATTTCATCCATGAAAAACATCAGCAAACGCGTTCTTCTAGTCACAATGTGTCACAGAAGCTGGTTTGAGAAAAACAAAAAACTACCAAGGAAAAGTTGAAACAGTGCTCTTGTGCTAAAATTAGTATAAACAACAAGTTGTGTATTTTCGTTCCTTTTTTTTCTTCTAATGCTCTTTGAAACTGTCACCTTTACTGATACGTTTCCGTTCGTTTCTAGCCAAACGGTTCTAACTCATTCATTGCACGTGCAGTTGTGTGCGATGCCGCAAGCGAAACGACGGCCTTGCTGGTTGACCGGTTGGCTATACGGTTTTTCAAATTACACATCTGAGGCAAGTTTTCCGTAAAATTAATTGACAAGGTCCCATATAAACTGCCCCCGGAATGTCGTAGGGTTTCTTGAGCTCGCTGCGATGTACTCAGGGTTTCTCCATACGCTTAGATTAACCAACCAATTTGACACCAGAAGTAGTGTGAGACGAAAATAAATAAGCTGAACTTATTGCTCCAGATATCGACGTGAACTTCCACACGATCAGCATCCTTCATTCGCGGTTCCAAGAACACACCCGTAATCCACCTTCTTTGCCAACTAGACACCATTCCTCCCACCAGACGCTTGGGTGCAGATTTATGAGCATAATATTTTCATTCACCTATTAATCTTACACGGCAGCATCGCCGCCAGTCCTCCTCCTCAAGAAACATCTCAGCTTTCAAGCGCAAGGAAATGCTATTTTTGCATATCATCTGACTCGGGCCCTCTCCTTACCTTGCGGGCGCTACATTTCATTCAATCATTTCCCATCACTCACAGCTGGTAATTGCTACACGACGAGTGTTCTTCCTCTTCCTGTCGGTCCGAATCTATACGAAGGAGCACCAGATCGTTCGCTTTACACTCTGCTACCCGTCAGACATTATGATTGGAACAGGAAAAGGAAGCAAAAACCCCAAAGCGACACAGCATCATTGCATCGGGGTAGGGGAAAAATTAAGGATTTCCCTATTTTTCGTTTCATAATTTTCTCTCGGTGCGTTTGACGAACTGATGCGCGTGGCACGCAACATCCTACGGACACCAAACACCAAGAGACAAACTCAACACAACATGTGAGCCGTGTGTTGTTTTAGTGTCGTCGTCGTCGTCGTCCGGTGTTTGCAAAATCACTAAAAATATAGGGAGACAGATCTTCGAATTTGTTAGTGTTCGTTTTTTCAGTTTTTGTTACTAGAAGTTATGTCTAAGCGCAGAGCGCCCGTGAAACATAAGTAGCGGTCTGCTACTCGCGTCCTCAAACGAAAAGCTGCCAGTATCAGTGAAAGCAACCCTTTTGCAAACTGACACTAGACCGTCATCCTCACAGCACAGACATATCTGCTCTCCGGTGTGTATGTGATACAGCGAACGAGGGAGCGATTATTTAATTCAACTCTGATGTGATGTCTTACCATATTGCCACCCCGTGGGGCAACAGATCGCGCGCGCAAAACATCACCCAAGGGTGATAGATAAAATTAGACATTCGATTTTTTTTTGTGGATTGTGGAGATACTGAGCAAGGAGAAAGATTTTCTTAGTGAGAAGCTGCTTTAGCAGAGATACAGAGAGAGAGAGAGGATGAAACGGAAGTAGTGTCGTAAGAAATTGGACGAAAGGAAGCAAGATCCAAGCAAGGATGATCTCCTCTTGAACGAATAGATCGACCACGAATTACACAATGGCGACAAACGTGTTTCTAATGTTATTTTGAACGTACCGTCGGACAATGGTACAAGACATAAACAAATACACGGGTTCTGATTGAATCCTGTTGTGTACCTTCATCATAACAACATCATTTGTGCAACGTCCGCATGTCCGCAAATATTTCCATTGTCACACTGTTCATCTTTAAATGGACCATAAACTTAAAACGCGACACACGAAAATCCTTGAAGACATGCAGAAACACAAAGCAAACAATATCCCTTGACATCTCAAGAAAAAATAAATGAAATGTTCCCAGCATTTCTTCATAGCCGCAAAAAGGTTTCATCAAGGGTCGTACTGGTGATTTATGACCGTAAATATTCGTTACGGTCCGTTAGTCGGATACATTTATTGGCCCAATTCTGCACTTTAATCTTGCAGATGCAATATCTGCAACCAAAACCCAGCCAAAGAGACAGACAATTGCATACCTAAATCCTTTCGCGGACATCCCAAGCTTCTAAATGTGGTTTGACTCGTTAGCATCTTCTCACCCAGAACGCACTTACTGTCAATTGAAAAAGGGGTAAAATATATAACCCCATCTAATTACGGGTCTTTTTTTTTATTTGTAAAAACATAAAATCTGAAACCAACCAAACGACCAATTGGACGCTCAACAGGATACGTCGTATGGAAGGAAGGAACGGTAGGAACTCCCCCTTTTCAACGCATGTATTATCTCATCCGAGGCGTTGATATTTTTAATAGAATGTTTCACGATCATACGACCATTTTATACGATCTTTCCACCCCTGCTCACCCAACCGGGCTAGCTCCCCCCCGGGGGGGTAGTACGCACACTTTACGGAAGTGAAGAAGACACAGTTGTTACAGAATGAGGAAGCGAACTTCACACCGGCTCAGCGTGCACCGTCGTCAGCTTCTTGACATTAAAGTATGCGTCTAGCAATTATCTCATCAGTTTTGTCTCACATTCGCACATTACTGGGTTTTGTCGGTTTTCACACAACACACAAGTTGTCGTGTCAAATTAACACACAGTAAACTTTGATTTGCACCGCCATCTGGTGCCATGTTTTGTTTTACAAAAAATCTTCATTTTTGAAGAATACTGTAGGAATTTCCGATCTGTTTGTCCAGAGCTGATCGATAGAAGGGTTCTCAAAGCTTATCAAAAACCTTTAAATGTGGAAGTACACAGATAAGATGATCGGGTGACGCTTCTATGTACGAGATTTCTTGTTGAGTCCCCAATCCCAAAACCCAATGTCAACAGACAACACAATCAGGTTAGAAATAAAGCAACTCTTACTACGGATCATAGATATCCGACACGGTCAGTGACAAAAGCCGCAATCAAGTAGATGATCACGGTGAAAGCAGCATTATATTTTGGGCGAAATACTAACCGATGCACCTGTCACAGAATACATCTTCTTGGTGAGCTGAAGGAGAGGACATGAGGACAACTTCAACAAAACATCGCATGCTTCTGGTGAGGGCGTTAAATAATGCTCATTTGTTTACTGTGCAAGATGACGAGCGCTATGTGTCTACTACCGAATGTTCTTGGTTCGGCTGATTATGCTCTTTAACCAAGGCGGGATGTTGTACAATACGAGGTACGTCAGATACGAGAAAGCACGTGTGCGCCGTGGTACATCGATCAGATGATCATCCGTACTGCAGGTAGCTTCTCACATATGTACAACCGTCGATCTAACGCTTCTCACACCTGCGTCGGGCAATCATCATCACTACGCGGTTTTGATGGTGAACTAGGGCATTGCACTTGAGATGCGAAATTCGATCGCGAGGGTCAATGATCTCTGGCGTGGCGTGCGTGATTCGCTTTTCGCCCATGGCCATTATCGCACGAAAGAGATCACCTCAACACAACATCAACGGTGGCGTCGTCTTCGTGACGGGTGTCAAAACATGGGCGCCCGCATCAGATCGTGACCACATTGATTGAGGTTTTGAGGCAATTCTTGCAGAACAGGGCGCCAGTGGAATGCGCTTTGGGGCGCCATCAAATGTGCTTCTACTAGATAATCATTTTAATTGTAGAATCAATTGTCAGATGATTGGTCGGTTGTTTAAATATCTTTTTTCGCTTTCTGTACTGATGCTGTCATTCAGTAGAAGGCGAGTTTATGGCACGAGGATCCACGAGCGTCGTTATTGGCAGGATTTCACTCTTCACTAGGCAACCATCGTTCGTTACATTCATCAGAATGTTTGTCAGATGATATGGACCTACCCTTTGCTACTTTTCCCAGCACAAACATTATCATATTTATTTGGCTTAAGAAAATCTAACGCCTGCATAAGAATGTTTTGTAAATTTATAGCTTCTTTGCTCATTCCTCAATAAATCTTAATCGTCATCGTAACTTTTTGCTAGGGAGCAATATCTGCCTATACCAATCAAGGATTCTTAGTGAGCTGTCTCTTGTGACCGACACTTCTATGGGGAACGACTTCAATAGATTCGCATGTTAAAAAAAGAACGAAGAATCAACATGTCCAACTAGCGTTTATATCTTCTCAGCGGTTAATTGGGAAATGTACAAATTATTGTCCTTCTTTCCTGTTGGTTGAAAACCGTCAGAAACCGACCGACAATTAACGACGACGACTGATACCGATCGGAATGTGTGACTTGCCTTCAACGAATTTGCCATCGGTACGGTACAACCGGTCGTTGTTGTTATTCTTTAAATCCACAAAATTGAGTGCCAAGTGCGCAAACAAACTTTCGAGAATAAAAGATCATTCCTCCCTGCTTTGGCCACGGGTGGTTGTGCTGTACGTTTTAATGATTCTGGCTCGTTTCGGGAAGGGTTTGAATTTCGCCCCTTTTTATTTCAAGGACACCTGTAGGTCTCCCTTCGGGTGTCGCCGATCGCTGTGTATCGACACATCCGTCAATGATTACGTTTCCTTCGTTCGTAAGACGTCAAATACACTTTCCTTTTCAAACAAACCAAGCTAGCGCGATCTGGGTGTGATCTTTACACGGTGTCGAGTGACTTTCTTCTGATGCAATGCAAACGTGTGCGTCTATTTATGTGCAAACTGTTCACCTCAAAAATAAAAAAAAAATAAAGTGTTTTTAGTAGTACACATCCCGTCTCACCGCAGGCTACCTTTAGTCACCGAAACCCGCTGAACACATTTCCATTCGTTTTGCGAGTATTTTAATGAATAACACAAAACCGAAAATATTAACACCGTGGGGTGAGAGTTTGCTTACGACCGACGGTCTGTAGACCGATAAACTTGTCGCTATCGTTTGGTGTGTGCCGGCAAATGCCGGTTTCTCTCCTGGCGTTATTTGCTCATGAAGAGGGGAGCAAAAAAAAGGGCAATTAAATTCAAATTATCTAATTTGCTCCCAGTCTCTTTTGGTTCGCAAGACGCCGGTTGCACATGTTGAATTAATGAAAGATGTGTAAGAATTTGAATGTGTGTAAAAAGCTCTCAAGGAAATGGTATCTATTTCGCATATATGGTCGAAAAGGAAGATATTTAGCGAATTTTAAAATATAATTACATATCATGAGCATACGCCTAGCCAAATTAAATTAAACTTCATCAAAGCAAACGAAATGAAAGGAACAAAAACAAAAATCTCTATCGGCAACAATGTGTAACAATGTTTACCGAACGGTTCGGTTTGCTAAGCATGCGAGATATGCAACGTGGGACGTGTGTGGCCTCAACTAAACGCAAGCTGAAGTCGATCAGCATTGCGACCGTGCACTAACCCTTCGCAACACACACATCACAGCATAGTCATTTAGCCAAATATAGAAGTGATCCTCTCGTACTGCCAAAAGCCAGCCGCAACAGAGCATCGGTTCCATCGCAGCATAAAAGTGGTGTCGAATATAAAACGGTTGAACGGATGCTCGAAAGACGATCTCCTTGAACGATCAATCCGTTGATGGGGTGGGATGATGGCCTTGACTGATTCTTTATTTGGACACAAAAAAATACAACACCAACTTCTCCAATGCCCATCGCTCTAGGCAGTTTTGTCCAGTTTTGTGCTACAAAAAAAAACAAAATGTACATTTTTTATTACATATCAATTAGAAAGATATTATTTTAAATAAATAAAAAGAAATTAAATCGTTTTTTGTAACAGTTTTATCCACAAATTACACACTACTCACGTTTTCCAGAAGATAATAACATTTCCTCTGATTGTGCTCCAGTTTATAAAGCATTTTTTTATGAAAAATGTTTTGCAACATGTCCCACTCAACACATCTCACGTTGCTATTCATCTGGATTGGTTGGTTTTAGTGCAATATTTACTTTATTTCGTCCCGTATTTAACGGCACATGTTGCAATCGCCATAAAACAATAAATATCCAACAGTTGAAAGTAATAGCAAATGAATCATAGGCAACGATGACGCATTACCAAGCGACAGTGTTTCGTGTGTGGATTTCATAATGTGAACGAGAAAAAAAATAAAACAAACAAAAAAACAATTTTCATACTTATAAAGAGTCTTTGAAGTTGGCTAAAAGCGTAAAACGCATGTTGTTATTGTTCAAGAAGGTCTTTTAACTTTCAGTCTAGCAAGAGAAATACTAGACGATCATACGAACTGAATAAGAGGCGACCCGGTGGTATACGTGATAAAACGGCGCCGGTCCACACGGCAGGACCGGGTTCAAATCCCATCCGGACCCGTCCCCCCGTAGCAAGGACTGACTATCCGGCTACTTGGTAAAATAAGTCTAGTAAGTCATAAATGGACGGCGTGACCTGTAAGCTCGTTAAGCCAAGAAGAAAAAGAAGAACTGAATAAATCCATATAAATTTTTTTAAGTATACGAAGAAAATATCTTTTAAATATTACTAATTACTGTCTCGCCGAAATAGCACAGTAAAAGGGCTGCCTTTGGTACGTTTTACTGGAAACCCTTCATCGCACATCGGTCCGATTGTGTACAGTGAACCGGAACCGGACTGAAACCGGCGATCATGCACTGGGTTCGTTCCAAGCCCCTTTTTTTTGATCGTGATGTCTATGTTCTACTCCTCACTCCTCTCCATCTATTCCACGCTATTCCGCTTGAATAATGATTAGCCTCCTCGTCTCCTCACCAAACCAAAACCAACGCGAGAAGAATCAGTCTACCAAAACCAAACTGGTCCGGAAGAGGTGACCGTTTAGGGTTGGGATGAATGACGATTCAACCGCGCTGCACTTTATTGCACACTAATTAGAATGCATTATGTACGCCACTATGTGTTTGTGTACTGGAGTAGACAGATACGACACAGCGGTGTGGTGTTCCGAGCTGTCATTTATGGCGGTATAGTAAGCACTACTATTCGGTTGGCCACAGAATGACTAAAATATTGGAACAGAAAACCACACGAAAGTAATCACGAATCTGCCGAGGTGAGAAATAAATGAATTCCATCATCTTTAACAGTTCTTTCTCACCAACTTTTGAAGCGAACTTTCCAGCCGAATATCTTTGAAGACTTCATACTGCTGAGCACAGACTTGCTGAGCAGCAAAAGACAGATAAGAGATCCTGCATGGGTGAACCTTTACAAACCGTTCAGAGCAGTCGGAGGATTAACACACAAAACTGATCGAACCATTAAAATTCAACCAACCAGCAGCTTAGCAAAACGTAACTATCACGGTCCATAAAACCGATTGCCATTCCCTCCGGTTTGTGGCTGTCTGTTTTGTTGGCTCTAGGTTCCTCCAATCTCCACGACAGAATGCAGCAAACAGTTTCAAGTCTGTGGATAGGTCGGAACGGGAAGACCATTTTGCCAATTATTATTTTGTGCCAAACGAAGCGAATAGCGCACATAACTCACTTGCACCAACCAGACTACTGGTACGGCGACGCATGGTATAATCGGTTAGTTGAACTTCATTTTTAAACCATGCGTCATAGACCATTGCATGGAGTGGAAATAGCCCAAAGGGAACCGGAGAAAATATTTAACATACTTTTATTCTATGCAAACTGATGTTACAATATTGTTATCGAGACTATATAAAAAGTGTTATAAATTATTCTATTTGTACTTTTTTAATATCATCCCCAAGATCTGACAGATATATAGAAATAAATTCATTATCCTACAACGTTTCAAATTTGCTTTCCAATGAAAAATACATCTGTACATTGTATAAATATTGCAATTATAAATAAACACCACCCGGTCTAGCCACCATTAGAGGAACACTCCAAACGAGCTTCCAGTCTTCACCTGAAGAGGGTGAAGATTATTCAAATAAACATGAGAAGAGAGCAACATTAAAACGAGATGCTTCTAATATAGAGATTAAAATTAGAAGAGATATTCAAAGTAATTTAAACATTATGCGCTTCATTAAATTACTCAAAGAATAAGACTTAAAAATGGAAGAAATAAAGCTTTGGACATACTCTTTGTACTCTAATCAGTCAATTAAAATATGCCACTTAAAAATAACAACCTTGTTAATGAGCTAATTTACTGGAGTGTCTAGGCGTTGATAAGAATGTGCAATCGCCCTCTTTCGTTGGCTCCAATGCAGACAACAAAGATATCTGGTACGTTTGTGACCTTCCATTCGATGTACTGAGCGCATCGGGGTGTGTCCGGGGCGTTCAATTCATGTGAATCACTGATTAAATGGATTCAGTTGTAGCGAGGCAATGGTGAGACAGACGGTTCCCCATTCAATCTTATCGAGCTAAAGTATTTTTTAATGCACATCACCCCATCATTGGTCAGTCATAACGGAAGAACGGGAATAATAAAGTGTACAACTGCACTATGAATCATATTTTTAGTAACAGGACTAGATTAGATGATAACTTGAACGTCAGTTGAAACAAGAATTTCCTCATTCGGTACTTCATCGCTTTGTATGCTCTGGGGAATGGGTTTCAAACGTTTGACAAAGACTCACACGATCGATGAGAAGACGTTTGGGATGTACTGGATGGATGACATCATCATTTCGCCAGGAATTTCGTGTAACCAACATGGGAGGCTTGGTCGCCTGTTTTGGAGCACAAAGTACAGGATCTTCCGGACGTTTCCGGGAGGGGAATAGAATCTTAATTCAAAAAGTAGGCTACTACGATATGCACTTTGGAGTGCCGTTGGAATCACAGTCTTCAATGGAGTTTCCCTCGCCCGAAAAAAGATAGAGAGCGATAGATATGAGGGAAGCGAACGAGGTTCAAGTACCGCTTCTTCTGACCATGTAGGGTTGGTTGGGCGTGATGGTCGGTTTCTAATCGCACACGGACCAAACAAACGGAAGTTAATCAACTTGCGCCCCACAACACTCTCTACTACTATATCTCTAGCTCGGCCTTTTTTTCCCCTATGCGAATGGGAGATTTTTCGCTTGCTTTTCGGCCAAAAAACCCCGCTTTTCTCGTCATTTCAACACACACGGCTTCTTTGAAAACGCGATTATTTATAACTGTTACACTATGGTCGCGCGAAACGCATACACTCCTAACCACGCACGCATACATGTTGGAACCGTATAAAATTTGAACATGCCGGCCAAGCCCCGCATGCGGGTGTATTCCCTCGTTCATGGCCATGGCCAAGAGAAGTTGTTCTGTCATTCTTCCCTCCTCAAGTTTGGTGTGGACAACCCCCCCAACAAATCCTTACCTCTTTGTTGCCGGACATTCCGCTGATGTACACTTTGATAACCATTTTGATGCGATTTCCTGGGCAGGGCCTTTGGGATGTTGGGCGTAGAGTACTCGGGGAGTTGTCCGCTTGCTGGGATGCTTTTTGTCTTCGCTCGAGCTGTTTCTTTCCTTCTTTCAATCACACTTCCGTTGCTGGGGCGCTCTTTCTTTTTCGCACACTCAACTCACTCGCTCTGCTTTTTTGTCACACACTCTGGAAAGGACTATGCTTTAATGCTTCTTCGCGAGAGATGCACTTTCTGTACCAATCAATTCCACGTTTGGTCAACTCGTTCGCAACGCCAAACTGCACGCACTGAAATCGTGTACCGCTAAAGAAAAAAAAATGGAATAATAAACACACACTGCTACACAACCAAATCGCTACCATCAACCATCACCACCACCTGCGGAATTGGAATTTGGAAAGATAAACTGCACCCGGCCAGAGGCGTAGATCGCTCTGTTCACTACGTATTGTATGACAAATAACGACAGAATTATTAATGCTATCCTTCCAAGGGACAACGCATAAACACGCACAACAAATCACGCACTGTTCGATCACGCTGCAATAGTTACTGTTGCTCGCCAAGGAACACACTCTTGGGGTTGCTACGGAAGAAAGGATTTCGTAGACAGTGGGCGAATAGGGACGCACCCCAAAAAGCAAAGTAACCCTGAATCAAATTGTTGAACAGCCCGGGAAGGTCGCTTCACACACACATACACTCTCTTATACACACGCACTCTGCAAACACGAATCTTCGAGTAGCATAGAATCTTCTGATAAAACTAATGGCTTGCCGAAAAAAGATTGGGGCAACTACCACATCACGGACCTATTGATTCTGCGGATATCTATAGATTCTATACGTTATACCTCGTGTGTCTGAACGGACTAATAAACGATCAGAGAAAAAACGACTAAACGGGCTAATGCTATCGCACTATGCGTTGATGTTGGATTCCGTACAATATACGCACCACAAGAGTTGGGACTTTGGATGCTCTCGACTCGCTGCTACTTGCTAGGAAACTCGTCGCTAGCGGGTTTATTGAAAGCCGTCGTAGCGCACCAAGATGTAAAATGATAGATAATTGCTTGAAAGAGCAGGAGGTATGGAAAGAAAAGAGGGGATGACATTTTGACAGTATCTTTCAACTGTCACTGCATTTAATTGAACCATAAATTAAATTGAGGGCTGTTTGCACATTCCATTAAATCATAATTATGTTGTTTAACGAGTGGGGACATCAAATAAACAATAAGATACTTTATATACAAATGATTTCTTCATTTACTTTTATTCTTATAATAGTAAAATAGCTGTATTCTCTTATTTTTAAAACCATTTCTTTTATAGCAACTTTATAATGGACAGCAGCTACGTCTACACAGGCCATAACATCTTGACGTTTCATCGATGGCATGTAAACAAAGCAAATCTTCGTATCGTCCGGTGTTGCGTTTCAAATCGTGATGCAAATTATTGGCAGTGTTTTAATTGTGTTCTAATATTTTATTTTACACCCAGTTCGTGCAATGCTTTCCTTTTTCCGCAAGAAAACCTCAGAGGACCTGACGACAACGTCATCCTCGGGCTCAAAAGTCTATCCGATCGTCGGACTAGATGGAGCAGTTCCCCGTGGACCGACGTTGCAAGAATTGGGCTATCGCAATGCGAACGATTTAAGAGAAACCATATACGACTTCCTGCGTACAATTCGTGACCCGGAAAAGCCCAACACCCTGGAAGATCTGCACGTAGTGTACGAGGAGGGAATATTTGTAAACGAACCGACACCAGGCAACGTGAATGTCGTACGGGTAGAGTTCAATCCAACTGTGCCACATTGTTCGCTAGCTACGTTGATCGGGCTTTGCATAAGAGTGAAAATAGAACGAAACATTAATCACAACCTAAAGTTGGATATCTACATCAAGAAAGGTGCCCACACGACCGAAGACGAAAGTAAGTGGAAGTTACGTTAGCTTGTAAGGTTAATAACATCTTGTCTAATCTTTCTTTCTGTCTGCACGTATTGCCCAATCCGTACAGTTAACAAACAGATCAATGATAAGGAACGAATAGCGGCGGCTATGGAGAATCCGAACTTAAAACAGTTGGTTGAGAACTGCATCAAAGATGAGGATTGAAAGACTGAACACTAGGGGTGCAATTAATCTTTTTTGTTGAGGGTATAACTGGTTCAAAGTATAGTTGGTTTGTGCAGTAAGCATCGGAAGGTAATCGTTTTTTTTGTAAAATAAATAGTTTCCTATATCTATAACTACGCACAGAAGGAAGGAAGTAAACTTTACTGTACTCCTGTGATATATCACGGTCATGGTTCGCTATACCATATTGCTTGAAATGTAAACTTCATTTTCAGTAGTTGGGTTAGTTGTATTGCTCTAAAATGGCACAAATAAGTGAAATGTAAAAGGACTTCATACAAAATAATCCTTCAATATGGCGAGAATGATATCATATTGCTATCCTTTTCTACGTTTAGCATGGTTGTAAATAGTGCTCTTCGATCCTTTCCTCTTGAACAAGAGTCGATGATGAATTTTTTTACCTACTGATTTCATATTCGTGTTTGTGCTTAGCAGGCATTGGTATGTTTAAAGCCAATTGTTACAAATTTATTGAGCCATTTTCGTTCGAGCATTCGAAGGTGAAACATCTCGCAGTGAGAGTACTCTGGTACTGAATTTTATTAAAGGATCTTACTTTGAAAGCAGCATATAAAACCATTGGTTGTCTTTCGCGGAAGTGCGATTATCAAGATTACACATATTTTTTCGTCTTCAGTAGAATACATTGAAGGTAAGAAAAAAGTGTTTTGAGAGATTTGTGTCGTGTAGCATTTAACCCATTACCGTCATTGGTAACGCAGCTTGTGAGCAAAATGGTGGTAGTTTTCGATAAAGCGAATGACGGGGACTATCAGGAGCCGAACTACGATGAGAGCAGCTTCGAAGAGTGTGACACTCCAGTCGATGATATATCCATGAAATTCGACAAAACCGATCTTTCGATTAATACCAATCCGTTACCGCATGGCAAGTACACCTTGATCGGTATCGATATAGATACCACGGGCCGTAGACTGATCGATGAGATCGTACAGATCTCTGCCTTTACCCCGGACCGGCAGTATGCACAATACATTATGCCGCTGATGAACCTAAACCCTGCTGCTCGTCAGCGACATCAAGTTCGGGTGATCACGGTCGGATTTTTCCGCATGCTGAAGAGCATGCAGACGTACCGCGTTATGAAGACTAAGATGGAGATCGCGGCATTGAACGAATTCATCGACTGGCTTGAGGCACGTCGCGCTGAGGATGAGGGCTCTGAAGGAATTGTTCTTGTGTACCATGAGCAACGAAAGTTCGTGCCTTATATGGTCATCGAAGCCTTAAAGAAGTACAAGCTGTTGGATCGCTTTGCTGAGTCGGTCAAGTCCTTCGTAAATGGTTTCAAACTGGCTGAGGAGAAATGTACCAAAACGATCAAGTACTTGACGATACGTCAGTTGGCAATGATAGTTTTGGACGAGAAAGAACGCTCTCGGGAAGGATTCGAGGGAAACGCGGCCTACCGTGCAAGAATGGCGTTCGAAATTTCCAGACACTTGGCGACCGGTGAGTAAGAAAATGGCAACGGCACCATTTTCAAGATGAAACCAAAATGGTTGCTATGATACTAATGAATATATTTTTTTGCATAGCTGAACCGAAAGATACTGCGTCTGCCTCATCGCCAACGGGAACGGAGCCAAATTGTTCGGCTGATCCTGCAGAAGTCACTAAGTCATCCTCCACCGCTGAAGATGCTGTGAAGGCTGAAAGTGACAAGACAGCCGAGAACTCTGTACACGTTACAGAAGACGAGCAGAAACAAGAAGAGGTTGCTCCTGCTACGGTTACTTCGACTAGCTCTGCATCTCGTCCCTTGACCGAAGAGGATCGTGAAAAGATGTGCACCGTGCTTTGTGAATATGCTTCGCCTATTTCCACTGAGATATCTGAGCTTGACGAGCAGGAGAAGATTCTGGTGCGCCAGAATTCACTGAGACCGGTATTTTTGCTCTATTTTAAGACGACAATCTACCACAGGTAAGTGAAAGAATGTTGCGCTACTCCTGGAGACAAAATTTTCAAGTTAGGCTCCGTTGTTTCCAGGGTTAAGGCTGTTACGTATAGACGAGTACTGGCAGAATCTGGCCACGATTACGAATCTTTGCGTCAACTCTGGCAAGAAAAGAAACGCGAAGGCATGGAAACAGTGATCAAGGAGATTACGGAATTGAAGGAAGAAGAACGTACCGAATTGGTTGAGCTTCTTGATTGTCACTACGATCCGGACAAGCAGGCTTTCAAACCGGTAATGAAAGGCATAAAGAGTCGTTCTTCCCGTGGTATGTATTGATTAGAAAGTTGATGTTTTATTCGATACTGATGATTAATTCTCATTTTCATCTCAGGACAACCTTTCTTCTCCAACAAGAACGGAAATGTTTCGCAAAACCAGAACGGAAACTCCCAAATGGTAAAGGAGAACCGGAAACCATTCCATGGCTACCAAAACAACCAGAAAAACCATAACAATCATCACAATGGAAACAATATGCTCAACAAGCAGCAAAACCATCAGCAAAATCAACAACAACAGCAGTTCTACAATGGTCCGTCTTCGCCTGAGACGAGTATGCCCAACGGAGGTTCGCCAGGAAAGCGCTTCTTCCCACGCAATTCTCGTCGTCGTCGGGGAGGAAACGGACAAAACCAGAACCAGAACGGTGGACAGAACCAACAACCGATGAAGAATCACAACGGTAATCATCACTCTTACACGAACTCGAATCGCCGCAACCATCAGTTTCAACAGCCTATTCCAAGTCATGCCTAGAGAAGGAACCTCTTGAGATGCGCAGTACTTCTAAGGTATTTTTAATTTGTTGATGTCTGAATGTTGTTGCACAGCAAAGCTGTAGATGAACCCAGTAGAACATACCCGATTCATACAACATCGAATCAAGGATAATGGCACGGAATATGAAACATTTTTAAAACACTCAAGTAGGTTAACACACGGTAGTAGCCTTCCCTTCCGGTATAAGTTGTCTTCGTATTTTAGAATCAGGTACAAGCATCACTTCACCAGCAAAATGTCCATAGCCTAGTATGCGGGGCAAGGACGATTAGGTTTTGATATACTCGACCTGAAGAAAGTATGCGCGCACTTTCAGATAGTCTCTACCGGCCTATCGTCTGCTTTAGTTTCCACAGAGTTAGGACATTAGCTTGCGTATATGTGGTGCAAATCCCCATTTTAATTTTGTGTAAATTATTTCCACTGCGTAGCAATCGATACCGAAAACGAGGCGACTAGCGTCTTTTTATGATTATGCAGGTTTTAGCAGTTTTGTAATGAAATCAACGAATTATGTACTGATTGTTAATTAATGGAAGATGTTCATCGTTAGAATCCCAACCTCTGGTAGGTTACGGTTCGATGCTGAAGCCAATAAATACGATGATTTATTGCATACATTTGAGTTGATTTTCTCTTCTAATGGTTATACGAAATTAGGAAAAAGAATAACTAATAGCAAATACCTATAAAAATGTCCATATTGAAAACAAAAAATTACCAAATGAAATGTTCGTTATAATCTGCATCCCATCCGGACCGTTCCCCCGTAGCAAGGACTGACTATCCGGCTACGTGGTAAACATAAGTATAGTAAGCCAGAAATGGCCGGCGTGACCTGTAAGGTCGTTAAGCCAAGAAGAAGAAGAATCTGCATTATTAAATTTTTATATTTTAATGAAAAATAGTTCCCTCATAGGTACCGTTTCATAACTAAACCATATAAGCAAAGGTTTCCTAATAAATATTTGTTTCATAAAAATTGTTTAATGTATCCATGCAAAAATCAAATCTATTGTATAATTTTTTTATTGTATAGATCATGAAAGTTGATACGAAATGCTCAAACTTTATGAGAAACTAAAATTATTTTATTTAGACAGAAAAAATATAAGTTAAAAGATATATTTTACTAAGCTAAATCACTTTATAGCACGCATAGCTAAAACGATGCTACGAATAAGTAAGCAATGAAAACATTAAAGCGAAACTATATTCCTCCCTTTCTAGGATGCGAAATTGCTACGCAACCAATGCTTTTCGTGTCCTGTTCAACGATTGAAAAGGATGCTGGAGATCATTTCTATTACAACGATCAAAGAACACACATCTTAGTTCAAGCGCTCTAGAAGTTACCTTTCCAATAACCTCAAACTTTGTCTGAGATTGTACCACGTGTTTCCGCGCATTTCATTCCCGAAAAAAGCTATTTTTACTTACTGATTTTTAAGTGCTTTGAACCGCAGGTAAGAATACTGAAAAATTTCCCCAGTGCAACATTTGGTTAATAACCGTTTTTGGTGATTTTGTTCACCGTACAGAGTGTACAAAATGGTGGTTGGCTCGGACGAATCGAAAGTAGGCATTGACGAGGAGCAGCATTATGAAGATAGCAGCTTCGACGAGTGCGATACGCCAGCTGGTGTGTTATCCTCGAAATTCGACAAAACCGATCTTTCGATTAACACCAATCCGTTACCGCATGGCAAGTACACCTTGATTGGTATCGATATAGATACCACGGGCCGTAGGCTGATCGATGAGATCGTACAGATCTCTGCCTTTACCCCGGACCGGCAGTATGCACAATACATTATGCCGCTGATGAACCTAAACCCAGCTGCTCGTCAGCGACATCAAGTTCGGGTGATCACGGTCGGATTTTTCCGCATGCTGAAGAGCATGCAGACGTACCGCGTTATGAAGACTAAGATGGAGATCGCGGCATTGAACGAATTCATCGACTGGCTTGAGGCACGTCGCGCTGAGGATGAGGGCTCTGAAGGAATTGTTCTTGTGTACCATGAGCAACGAAAGTTCGTGCCTTATATGGTCATCGAAGCCTTAAAGAAGTACAAGCTGTTGGATCGCTTTGCTGAGTCGGTCAAGTCCTTCGTAAATGGTTTCAAATTGGCTGAGGAGAAATGTACCAAAACGATCAAGTACTTGACGATACGTCAGTTGGCAATGATAGTTTTGGACGAGAAAGAAGGTTCTCGAGAAGGATTCGAGGGAAACGCGGCCTACCGTGCAAGAATGGCGTTCGAAATTTCTAGACGCTTAGCTACGGGTGAGTAAGAAGATGGCGACGCCGCCATTTCCAAGATGAAACCAAAATGGTTGCTATGATACTAATGAATATATTTCTTTTGGATAGCTGAACCGAAAGATACTGCGTCTGCCTCATCGCCAACGGAAACGGAGCCAAATTGTTCGGCTGATCCTGCAGAAGTCACTAAGTCATCCTCCACCGCTGAAGATGCTGTGAAGGCTGAAAGTGACAAGACAGCCGAGAACTCTGTACACGTTACAGAAGACGAGCAGAAACAAGAAGAGGTTGCTCCTGCTACGGTTACTTCGACTAGCTCTGCATCTCGTTCCTTGACCGAAGAGGATCGTGAAAAGATGTGCACCGTGCTTTGTGAATATGCTTCGCCTATTTCCACTGAGATATCTGAGCTTGACGAGCAAGAGAAGATTCTGGTGCGCCAGAATTCGCTGAGACCGGTATTTTTGCTCTATTTTAAGACGACAATCTACCACAGGTAAGTGAAAGAATGTTGCGCTACTCCTGGAGACGAAGATTTCAAGTTAGGCTTCGTTCTTTCTAGGGTTAAGGCTGTTACGTATAGACGAGTACTGGCTGAATCTGGCCACGATTACGAATCTTTGCGTCAACTCTGGCAAGAAAAGAAACGCGAAGGCATGGAAACGGTAATCAAGGAGATTACGGAATTGAAGGAAGAAGAACGCACCGAATTGGTTGAGCTTCTTGATTGTCACTACGATCCGGACAAGCAGGCTTTCAAACCAGTTGTGAAGCGAATGAAGCGTCGTTCTACCCGTGGTATGTATTGATTAGAAAGTTGATGTTTTATTCGATACTGATGATTCATTCTCATTTTCATCTTAGGACAACCTTTCTTCTCCAACAAGAACGGAAATGTTTCGCAAAACCAGAACGGAAATTCCCAAATGGTAAAGGAGAACAGGAAACCATTCCATGGCTACCAAAACAACCAGAAAAACCATAACAATCATCATAACGGAAACAATATGATCAACAAGCAGCAAAACCATCAGCAAAATCAGCAACAACAGCAGTTCTACAATGGTCCGTCTTCGCCTGAGACGAGTATGCCCAACGGAGGTTCGCCAGGAAAGCGCTTCTTCCCACGCAATTCTCGTCGTCGTCGGGGAGGAAACGGGCAAAACCAGAACCAGAACGGTGGACAGAACCAACAACCGATGAAGAATCACAACGGTAATCATCACTCCTACACGAACTCGAATCGCCGCAACCATCAGTTTCAACAGCCTATTCCAAGTCATGCCTAGAGAAGGAACCTCTTGAGATGCGCAGTACTTCTAAGGTATTTTTAATTTGTTGATGTCTGAATGTTGTTGCACAGCAGAGCTGTAGATGAACCCAGTAGAACATACCCGATTCATACAACATCGAATCAAGGATAATGGCACGGAATACGAAACATTTTTAAAACACTCAAGTAGGTTTAAGGATCAACACGGTAGTAGCCTTCCCTTCCGGTATAAGTTGTCTTCGTATTTTAGAATCAGGTACAAGCATCACTTCACCAGCAAAATGTCCTTAGCATAGTATGCGGGGCTAGGACGATTAGGTTTTGATATACTCGACCTGAAGAAAGTAAGCGCGCACTTTCAGATAGTCTCTACCGGCCTATCGTCTGCTTTAGTTTCCACAGAGTTAGGACATTAGCTTGCGTATATGTGGTGCAAATCCCCATTTTAATTTTGTGTAAATTATTTCCACTGCGTAGCAATCGATACCGAAAACGAGGCGACTAGCGTCTTTTTATGATTATGCAGGTTTTAGCAGTTTTGTAATGAAATCAACGAATTATGTACTGATTGTTAATTGATGGAAGGTGTTCAACGTTAGAAACCCGACCTCTGGCAGGTTACGGTTCAATGCTGACGCCAATATATATGATGATTTAATGGATTGAAACATGGACTTGTTTATTTTATTTACCACGGCGGTAGAGAATTTGTTTTTTTCCCTTCATTTTCGGATGGAAACTCATGGTAAGTATTTACTGTAGCCTTACTGTGTACGAGATTTGGATTTTGAATTTTATTTCCCATTATGAGACAGAACATTTATCGCTAGCCATTCATCAGCTAGAATCTTGTCTTTTATACCAATTACACGACAATAATTTTCTTGAACAAGAATGAACGAGTGTGGTATGTGTGTTTTTTGGGAAAAAATGAACTGTTGCTCAATTTGGCTACTTATGAATTTAGTATCGTGTAAATACATTCAGAATTTCTAACCATCAATATTTACTGATCACTAGTGCCTAGGAACACAGCGCAGGTGCAGCTTTGAAGAAACAAAGTCTGAACTTAATTTGAACCTGTCCACTCCCCCACCTGTCGGGACAGTTAATACGGGAAGTGTATTACGCGAATGTTGCACAGAGCGTTCTGAATGGGACATTCGTTTTATTGCAGCGTAAACAAGGATTAAACAAAGGTAATTAAAGAAACAAAACAATATTTGCGTGCACAATAACCGATTGTAAAGGACTTGTGGTAGTAGTAGTTGTAAAAAAAAATAATCACATTGTACAATCGCCACATGTGCCTCTAGGAAGCCCATGCGGAGACAGGAAAGAAAAGGAATTTACTTTCAAACGCCTAAGACGCGCGAGACACAAGAGCGTGGGTAAGATATAACAAACAAATTGCATTTGAACTATACGTGCTGTGGAAGAAATGACGATTGCGTTAAAAACAAAAGCCGTAACGATGGTGGCGGCTGTCTTCGGGGGTTGTTTTGTGCCCATCGCGCCGGTACTATTATGCGGATAATTGTCTAAAAGGGAAATGCGGTTTGTCCGTGAACCGATGCATACCAGTACCACGTTGGGACGGGAGAGGCGAATGCGGATGGTCCGGTTGTGCTTTTCATTGGCAGCTGAAAGAGTTTAGTTTTCAGGATATTGACGGTGGTGCACCATCATTATTCGGACCCTGGTTGTTAGCAGAAGAAAAACGCACGTGAAAAAAGGGGGTACATCATCGTACGGGAAAACGTCCGGTAACACTTACATCGTTCGATGGCGGTGGTAGTGACTTGTTCAAATCATTCGTTCGTCGCATCGACGATGGCCTCATCACGTACATGACGGCCATAAAAATCAGAGCCATGATGATTAGGATAAAATTTGTGCCACCGGTTACGTTCGGAAGACTGGGAACTGTTTTGCAGTTGTAATAAAAAAAATGGAATGTATTTGGAGGAACGCATTCACCAATAGGCGCTTCGAACGATAATTGTTTGTGGTTTATAAACTAAAATGAGCTTTTTTAACCTTTCTAATATTGCAGAATATACTTACGATCGGTGCATTCATTGTCATTGCAATAGGACTGGCCCTGTCGAAGCTAAAATATGAAAAAAAAACACGCTATAATGTAATTCATCTGCAAACGCACACGTACTTGTACGAGAACTTACCAGCGACAACAACCGCCTCATAGCAATTTCATGACTCCAGAAACATTCACATGCATCGAATTCGTCTGCCATTTCTGTCGTTGCGAGAGATTTCGTAATTGATTTCACAAAATGAAGCTGGAACTAACACGACATAGAACTTTTGCTGATGCTTAATACGTATATCTTCATACACTGGACTGTTTAGAACTGGATTAAAAGCACTTTTCTTCTAATGACCCTGAAATGAAAAAAAAATGAAACGAAAACCATGTTGTAAAGTGCGTTTGGTTTGGTATATCAACAGATTACTTGGAATAAAAACTGTAAAGCACACGCGCGCGCCAGATAAACGGGCCCAAAATAGTAGAACAACACGAATGTTTCACACAACTCTGTGCTGGAAAATGCAGATTGGAGGCTTGTAGCCCCGTTTTTCCTTCAACCGAACCACCTGTGATTACTGTTCGGTTCGTATGTAAACACTTACGTGGACTTCCCACATTTGCGGGATGCGCTGTACGCTACAGCGTTGCAAACGTCGTTGGTATTGGTTTGTCACACTGATCGCGACACAATAGAAAGAAAAGCTGTGGTGTCGATCGAATGGTAAAATGTGCAAAACTGATAAGGTTGATCCACTGTGTTCACAATTCCGCATCAGCACGACGAACAAAACACCCCAGTAGAATAGTTCACTTGAGGCGGGTATGTTATGGTTTCGGTATGTTGCAAGATTAGACTTCGCAAGTTCCACTGTAGCACCGCACCGTCTGCTTCTTGCGAGGTGATATCATCGCCCGTTGGCTGCGGAAACCGGATTGTACCGTATCCATCAGTCTCACCGTGGTCGGGCTTTCCAAATGGGTACAACAACACAGCGATCCCCGCCCCGTCACTTTACAACATCCGTCCGACGGCTGGTGCGGATGGATGCCCTCCGCACATTGCCTTTGAAATTTTTCTTCGCGCGACCTTCTGCCTTCTAAACCCGCGTAAATATTTACATTCTCAGACTTACCTTGCTGTGATGCATCGGACGGCCACTAAGATAGTAGGAAAAAGCGACGGTCGGGCGAAAGTTTTCACACCAACGTTTTTGCTAATGTGGCAATTTTGCAGCTGCTTTAGGTCCAGAAAAAACGCAAAACACAGACAGACACCCTTCGCCTTTCCGAACACAGTTGTCAAAACATCAACAAAAGCTGGGTGCTGAGGCGGTGGTCATCTGCACGGAATAGACCAATCTGCGCCTTACCGAATGGGATGCCCTCGAAAGGGTGGACGGTTGGATTGACAGTACTTTGACAGCCCTGTTAGAAAATTTGAAATTTTTGATTGGAATAAAATTTGGCTAAAGTCTGAAACACGACCCCCCCCACTCACGGTCACTCATCTGCGTGTCAATTTTTCGTACAGGGTGGTTCGGAGACTATGCAATGTGGCCTGAATTTGATTTTTTTTACAATTACTATTAAATTGTAAGGAGGTTTTCGCATAGTGAAAAGTGATTTATTCATCGAGGAACCAAGTTCTATACGCTGTTTGTGAAACCGTAAAATTTTCCTCATTTTTGGCCCAACTTTGCCCCATAGCTCCGCCGGTATCCAAGATATCGCCAAACTTACTTCTGGCCATGGCTAGATGGCACTTGTGGCTACATTTCGTCCATGCACCACTAATCGCTACCATGTCTGTGGCCGGAGCTATTCGCGAAAGCTCCAACGGATCGCCAATCTTTGACCTGTGGTCGATAGATGGCACCAATTGCTACATTTTTTTCTTCGACGGCCATGCCCTCAGGTGTCTGTGTCTCGAAACATAATTAAAAAACACGCAACCGATTTCGAACCACCCTGCACGAAAGAAAGTCACTCAAATGAGTGCCCGTGAGTGGGGGGGGTCGTGTTTCAGACTTTAGCCTAAAATTTTGTATTATTAAAATGTAATATTTTTCTACAGCAATGTTTAGCTTCCAAGAAATCATGATAATTTTTCGCATCGGTTTATCAGTATGAGAGAGATCGTAAAAATAAAAAAAAACATGTAGAGCGACCATTGTGCGTCACCTGCTTGAATGTCAATGAAAGAAATTCGTTATTACAGGGTTAGTTGCCTTTAGTAGAGAAATTTTGATTTTTAACCTGTTTATACTTAAATTTAATAATCGAACTGCTTTATTATAACTTGCTGCAGTTCCCTTATACTAAGTTTATTGCAAGAATGTCCCTATATACCTAAGTCTGGTAAAAAAGATAGAATTACACCATGGTGATAAAGAGTAAAATTAAATTTGAGATCGATTTACTACTGAATAGTAAACTGTTATTTAAATAAAAAACATCTTTTTAAATCACCGCACAAGAAAAGCTTTTCCTGCAAAATTAATCGTGTGGCAAACACCAAAGCACCACCCGGCACACACATTCATAAGCATTTTTCCCCGATCGAAATTTCCCGCGATTCTGTAGCGCAGGATCGGTTTCGCGCCGCCATCGTCGGTCCTTTTTGGGAGGCAGGACACTGCTATAAAAGGGCAGGTCAACCAGTCAGCGAGTCGCTAGTTGTTTCGTCCCGTGTGGCAAGCAGGTCGGAGCAACCCGGAAGCCGGAAGCTGTTGGATGGTTGCTTGCTTGCTTGCTTGTGGCTTGTGGTGTTGTTGCTTGATAGTGCTTGTCCGGTTGGGTGCAGTAATTGATCCGTTAAAAGAAAAGTAAAGTCCAGCCCGATGTGGAGTTGGCGGTGAGTGGTTGTGAAAATAAAGGTAGAGACGGGGAGCGTTTATAGTACAAAATTACCTCCGGCTAGGTCAAACACGTGGATCACATATCAGCATGTTGTGCGGCAAAATGACTGCACGTTACGCATGGTGCAGTGGATGATTTTTGGATATTTTTGGGAAAGATACTGGCATTCAAAAAACGCACGCATTCAAACATGTTACATCGTGGTTGGTGATGATAGTTGAGATCTAAACGTTCTCTTCTCTGGTAGAAGAGACAGAGTGGACCATTCAAAAGTATTCGTTGTGAAAGTCGGAAGTATAGTGGGTTTGTGTGGTGTAGTAGTTCCGATATCTGTTAGAGAGACGGTGCGCCACTGCGGTAACCAAGCTGGATGTTCGAGCTAGATGATCCACGGGAGAAGCTGAGATTGCTGGAAACGCCAGTGAAGAGCACGGACAAGTCGTCAGGTAAGTATATGTAGCTGCAAGTGCTTCTAAGCGTTTAAGTGAAACGCCACCTTCCAACAATTACCCACCAGAGGACGCTATAGTTTCACCCGAAGAACCTCCGAGTTCCGAGTTCTGGTTCTAAGTGGTTCTTCTCACGGTTCGTTACCGACGCGATTGAAACACTCAACCAGTGCGCTTGTTGTTTTGTGCCGTCGGAACTAATAAGTGCACTAATAGCGGGAAATATTTCAATTACCTGCCAACTTCCCAACCCCGCCGCCAAAAACACTTGAACTAATTTCCGCTTTCCCTTTGCATCCGTAGGCACCTGTTTGGTACCTGTTGCTGTTACGATGCACAGTGCACATTAACTTCCGGGGTGGCCCCAAAAACCACAAGCACCGAATCAGCTTGCAAACGATTATCGAAATCGGAATGGTCCGAGTCGATATGATTCTGCCCCGTAGAGGGCAAGCAGTAAATAAACCATTTTGCTCGGCAACTTTAACAAGCTGGCGCAATATGATGCGGTTTTTGATGATTTCTGCCACTGCCCCCCGATCCAGAGTGGAGAGCCTGCGAGTGGCCTTTGCAATTTGTCGAGAGGAATGCAACCAACGTCCTGGAAAACGGGACTGCCTGAAGTTCTGGCCGTAGCAAGAAGGAAATGAGCTATAAATCTGTGGTTATGATTGTTTTCGTTGCTAATCTAGCGACGCTGGAACGAATTGGTGTGGCTTGATGGAATGACCCGAAAGGGAAGTTAGTTTGGGGAGGGAGTGAGTGACCGAGTGAATCGAGGATGTGTAGTTTTTGAAGGCATACTAGTGGCGTGTCGAATGAGCATTCCCTTTTTTTGTCCAATTTGGTTGTGGTAAAGGAAATTTGGAAAATTCAATAAGCTTGTGGCTATTCTGAGGGATTAATAGATTCTCTTTATTTGACGGGTGTTAGAATTTTGATAGCACTTTGGTCCGCAAATTCTGTAGTAGTTTCCAAAATTTTAATTTTTTACACCTTTTATTTTTATGTGTAGTTTAATGAGTTTCTTCCTTTGTAGTATTAAAACTTTCTTCTGTGGTTGTTCCTTTTCTTGAAAGGCTAAGATGTTGAGATGTAAGCTGTAAGAGCCTAAGAAGGATTTTTATCTTTCTAAGTAGAAGTTATAACTTTTCTTTAAGACGTGTGGTAAAGTTTTGTAGACCGAATGTACCGACGGACATTATGATCCGATTAGCTCGTTTTTTGTATCTAAACTACTATTACTACTGCTCTTTTCTGGCCAAGAAACTGTGGAGAATAAGTATGTAAAAGGTAGCCAAAAATCCTATGTGCAGCTGTCATTGCAAGATGGCGTTCTGAAGTCGTCACGCTTCCATGCTAATGATTGTCGATTCGTCAAGAAAAAAATCGTTAATGTAATACCAAACAGAGGAATTGGATTACAAAAAAACACACACACAGAGGGTGGAAAATATATAACAAATATAAATAATACTACTACAATGTGATATCTTATCGCATCGCGTTATACGTTACGTTTAAACGTACTCGGATCATGAATCTAACCGCGATTCGTTCATCTCACCGTAATCGTCGTTCACGAACTTCGATTAGAGTAGGAGAAACTGAAACATGCAAGTCCGGCGAGTCTCGTTCTGCTTGCCAGTCTCACACAACGGCTCGCTTAGGTCGGTACGGAATTCGGTTTCGGAAGTTTTTTTTTCATTCGAAACGTTTCTTTCATTATTAAATGGTGTTGGCGATCTTTGCATGATTAATAGTTAATAGTGCGAAAAGTGACACAAAACACACGAGAAATTACACGATCAGCCCTGAAATTCAAGTGTCTTACTGTTTGACCATAGTTTGTGTGATGTGAATGCGTGAAATCGTGAAATGTGAAGTTAAGGCTTACACTATCCATCATAACGTCCCCCCCCCCAGGCTGGAAGTGGAGCGAAGTAATAAAATAAATTCATTAGGCATGCTGCATCCATTTAAAGAAAACGGAGTAGTTTACCACCGGAGTGCGGTTTTAAGGCAGTGCAATTTAAATTTAAATACGTGTTCCACGTGCGACTGTGACAAATACAATGTGATGGAAATGTTTCATTAATTAATTACCAACATCTACACTAAAGATTATTTCGTTGAAAAAAATCTTGTTTTTTTTTTATTCATCACGAATAATAAAGAGGAGGAAATAATTCTCAAATACGTGTCAAATTTCACACAACACGCTGTGCCAAATTACCTTATAAAGGTGTTTGCTATACGTACATAAATGGCGATAGTATCAGAACTATTGAATTCCATTCCCTCAGAACATTTGAAGGACAACTTTTTTTGAGGCGAAGTTTTTGCTTTCTTGCTCAGAAAATAGACTTTCAATTTTAAATATTTTAATCCAAAAAAGAAAAGGAAAAGACAGATCAGCTGTATAGCTACATGAATCACACAAACCGGCTTTATTCGTCGTTTCCCTTGTGTCCGTACGTTCTGGTTTGTTGGAATGTTTGTCAGTGGCGTAACCTTAAAACAGAAAGCGAAAACAGGCTCTTCTAGAATTTGACTGTAAGCTCCACAATACTACACAACCTCCTACGCTCCTAATGGCCGCAACATAACCGATCAAAGTCGTTTGATTTCTAGCCACACAGGGAAAAAACAGGTTTATTTTACCGAATCCTATTAGAAGCAACATCGATGAGATTTGCATTTGCTTGAATCATCTCTCATGAGCCTCTCGGCAAATCTTGGGAAGGGTGAGATGAAGGTTAAAATTGTAATTGAAGATCATTTTTCATCGTGCTATATTTGTTTTGAGGTGGCGTCATCAACCAGCACCGGTGAAGAAGTTAGAAAGAAGTAAAAACCTCAGGTGATCGAAGGAATTAAGTGATCGCGAATTGCTGCTGATTTCATTTAGACACTAATCAAAGTCACTGCCATTGTCGGCGGAACGGACAGTTCCGTTTTCGAATCGTCGCAAAAGCAGCAATTGCACCATCCGAAGGCCAACCGGAAGTGACATAATAATGAAAGCACCTCGTCAAAAGCCGTCGGATTCGGGTTGTTTTCTATCCGGTGCGAAGAATCGGTAAAGCGTGCACAAATTATGTGTTCTACCTGGCTGCACATGTCAGGTGCTTGAAGGTTAAATGAGTGTCCAATGAGAGTGGTGTCTAGGTTTTTACAGCATTTGATCAGGCACGATCGGAGCCATTGGCCTCAGTTGCATCTGATGGTGGTGGTAATGATCGGTGCAGAATTCAATTCGGTAGAGAAAAAAAACCTTCATTTTAATTCAAGTACATGAAGAGGAAAAGGGAAGATGCAGGTCTGAGGCCGAGGAGTAAAAATCAAAAATATTTTTAAATAATAGAAAAAATTGCGATGAAAGCATTATTAATAAGATTGTTCCCTCGTACATTGTCGACGTAGAATATGTGTAAGATGTATAATTAAGGTGTCAGACTCCGTCAGCGGTTAGTACTAATTGGTAGAATAAGCTTGCAAATTATTGTTCTCTAGATAAACCATAAAAAAACCCCTGACAAACAGTGAGAGCAGCTAAATCTGGGACATTCTTAAATGGTAAAATCGTTTCGTCTGGAGATTATTCACTCCAAAAAAAAAAACGAATGAAACCAAAATGATCAAGTCTAATTATCTTTCTCGTGTGTGTGTGTGTGTGTGTGTGGTTATCCACACGGTAGGTCATGGCAGTTATGTTCCTTTCCTCACACAGTTACTAATATTCTTCGCCATCGGCAAACGACTCTTCGAGTCGGCTGGAAAGCCTAACCACGGTTCTCTGCGTGTCTTACCGTCGGCCAATGTACTATCGTTAAATAAACCATCGCAAATCAAGTGTGTCGATTAAGTGTCATACTCAGCCGCAGGCTCTGTTTCAAGACAGATTATGTATGTGAGTGGGGTTTTTTTATTCTTGTGATTTTAATTGAATTTCCGTTGGTGCCGGTGACGGTGTTTAGCCGTACTGGAGGCTTTAAGAGGCATTCAGAGACGCTTCTCATCGGCAATTGAGAAGGGGAAACACTTGATCAGTGAGTCGTGTTACAAGAAGTTTACCTATTTGTTTGTTTTTATAATCGTTTCGGTAACAAAATTAATCTCCATTCAGTTGTACCAGTGAGATAGACAAAATGAGTAAATGAAATCCCTATTCGGATAAGTTGTGATGAAACTGTAAGTCGTGCGTTAGTGAGATAAAATACATCAACCATATAAAATGGGTCGCAAAAAGGAGAAGAAAGGTAATTAATATAGTAAGCATAACTTTACACATGTTATTTTCTTTTAAATTAAATTTAAACACTCCGGTAGGGGGATTATTTTCCTGGCAAAGTGTCGTTGATGCGTACCTTGGAAAGCCGATTGCGGTTTTGGTGGTGGATTATGAAGTTGCAAACGCTTTTAACCACATGATTATACAGTCAGTTGTGTAACGTGTCCCTTGAGCGATGTAACAGTTCTAGATTCATGACTTTGGTCAAGTTTACTGCTAGAAGAACGCTGCGAACCGTGTCAGTTAGAAGTTTTCCTTCCTCTTGGCAGTGGATTTGGTTTGAAATGACGAACTCTACCTAACGGTGGCTTGAAATGAACGGCAAACGGATGCATCAATCACGTTGCTAATCAAGAATATTGTGATGGCATATTTTTTTTTATCATTCTCTCGATAATCGCTAAAATAAAATAAAATTTCTAAGCATTAAAAGAATTCACTGAACGCTATAGCAACGGCTTAGGACAGCAAAATTGGACCGAATTGGAGGTATTTTCCCTGGTGAATACGACAAGAAAAACTGTTGGGCATCCCAACAAAACGTTATCTATCTAATCGCGGTTTGTCGCTTCCATCTCGACCGAATTCTTTCATCCTTTACGCTCACGCTTGTCCCTTGGCTGCAGGGGAGCCACCGGCCGGAAATGAAAAGTACACGAATGGGGATGAAGAAAGCATCATGAAGCTGCTACTTATGTACATCTTCTTCAAAGCCTTAAGTTATGCCAACGCAATGAGTGGATCGCAATAAAATCCGGCCAACAAGGGCAACAAACGCGAAGGGTGCCTCTTTGTGTCTTTTCGTGTAGCGTCGTAGAAAGTGACAGGTAAAAGGATAGCGCATCCTTGTCGTTCGGGGGGTTTGCCGTGGGTTTCTCCGGGGGTTGTAGTTGCTGCTCCAACCAAAGCTGATTGGTAAATAGATTTGAAAGACGTACGAAAGAGCCAACGATGGTCGGATGGGAATGGAAGTAGGGGATGAAATCGAATTAGGAGTACTTAACATTTTCCACTCCCCGCGTCATGGTGGGAGGGCATCCGTTGATGAAGATTTCCATTCTACTCAACAACACAAGTGTATTACATTCAGTGTGATGTGGTTGACTTTTATTTTTGGTCCCAGTAAAGTGACATTTACATCCGTGGCCGCCAATTCAGTTTTGTCGCCTTTTTTGCCAGTACCGATGTGTGTGTGGGTGTGTGGATGAGTATATTTTCCGACCCATTGCCATGACGTGGAGAAAGAAAGGGAGATCGACTATCATCGGAGTGTATTGCGTACGATACGTCATAACAAATCAAATTGTCCTTCCCATTCCCCCGGTGTGTGTGTGAATTTTGTGGGGACACCGATTTCCCGTGCCATCGGGGTGAAAAATCAATTTCTCTTCTCATGGATGGAAAGCATCAGTTCTGTCGAACGCGTCAGCCATGCAAAGATGCTCGGTGCGGGATGAGTTGGGATGAGTTCCCGATCAGTCTGTGTGCGTGTTGAAAATGGTTCTTTAATGTCTCGGAGTAATTTCCCGTCGGCACGGAGGGGGCCACCGAAATGAAGAACATCGATGATGGGTGTCCCGGCACTTTTGAGGCTAGTAGTAGCGTCATCGACGCCCGGGTTCTAAAGTAGGATAAAACATCAAAAACATTAACAAACACTTTGTCAATTTTGGAGGACTCGTTTGGTCGAACCTGAACGGAGCTTGGACACCGGTGACACATTCAGCACACTGACAACCGAGACCGGTCGTCCGAGCGTCCAATCGGTGGTATGGGTTTGTGTTCTATTATTAGCTACTACTTCAAATTTTGAATACTCTCTTGATGTGCTTGATCGGGCCGGGAACTTACCGAGGGGACCGAGATGGGTGAGGGTTTTAAATGTCGAACAGTTTGAGGTATTTGCACCATGATCCCTCAAGTACCGTCCGACATGTCATCGAAACGTCCAAGCCGTGTAGTAGCCGAGCGAGTAGGTCAGAGGGAAATATGCCAACTGGTATGAAGCTTTTGGACAATTTCCTTACGGCAATCAATACTTTCCGTTGGATCCCGTACGACGTGCGGAACGTTCGGCGTAATTGAGTTACAATAATTTTGCGCAACATCTTCAACTTTTTTGTTTTGTTTTACACAGATTCCATCGACGGGGACGCGCTGAAGGAGCTGAACGGTGGAGCGGAAAACGGTGTCGGCGGTGACAGCGAGGGAACCGCCCTGGCGATGACCACCATCGGTCAGATCAAGGCGAAGGGCCGGTCGGGACTGTTGCCGCGGAACGGTGCCGGCGAACCGGACGATGGCGAGCAGCGTGAAACCTGGAGCGGGAAGGTTGACTTCCTGCTGTCGGTCATCGGGTTTGCCGTCGATCTGGCCAATGTGTGGCGTTTCCCGTACCTCTGCTACAAGAACGGTGGTGGTAAGTAGTGCTAGTGGCAGCTTCAGATTGCACCCAGGGTCGCTCTCTACGAAGCACCACGGCGTGATGTTCACATTGTTGCGATGAAGTAGAACGTAAGTGATTGGAACATTGTTATATCGTCCTCGTATAATAGCTAATTACCGACGGTGAAATCTAATTTGGTTACGGCACGAGAGGAAAATTGATATTGAACCATCGCTCTTTTGTCGGTTGGATGGTAGAATGAGCGGAAAATGTGAACGAGGGAGTATTTTTATTTAAGAACTTATTTTCTGGTGAACGGGAAAGTAAGAGTCGTGGAAGTATAACACACTCTAGAGAGGATGCATATTGTAATATGGTAGATGGTTATGGATGTTTAATATTCTAACGTATCTCCTAACCAAACTCGTTTCTTTTCGTCTTAGGATTCTTTCGACGAATTCTCTCCAATGATCACAATTAGAATAAATTCCATCGTGAGTGACAAGAACCTGTTTTGAGGAGCATCGCTGTGGCTCGATAGGAGTTGCATTCAGAAAACAAGAACTCCTAAACCTACACAGAGAAGAACAGAAGGCCCTGGCACCCATAGCATCATGTTGGGGTCAGCGTTACTGGCTGTAAAAAAAAATACTTCTTAAATCAAAACGCCAAAGAGCAGAATCTGGAGGTGGACAAACCACCAGTTGAAGAACATAAATCATACCGAAGGGATTGGCCCCCGAATCCGTTTCAACGGGCTACAAGCGAACGCACTTTGGCGACGTGTGAGTAGAGCTGGGCGTCAAAACAAAACAACAAAAAATCGGTTCAAACGTGTAACTGAACCGTGACAAATGCCATCTTGCCAGTCGGTTAGTAAGTCGCAGGTCGATAGCGACGGTTGTGCTGTGCCTTCCAAGATTTGCCGTTCGGATATACAACTCACACTCAACACACACCCCAGCGCATGGTTTTGTAGAGTCCCGAGAAGGTGGACGTGGAAGTGGATGTATGTGACAGCATAGATTTACGCCACAATTCTAATCTTCCAACTCGTCTACTCCTGCTTCAAGCCGGAAGCCTGCCACTGATGACAGTGGGAACTGAAGCGAAAGAACTAAACCTGGACTTTGGTCTGGTTTTCTTTTCCTTTCCGGAGGCTTGGCAAGTTGTTCCGTTCTTAGCTGCAAACCTAGTTCAAATTCGCTACTAGTAGTCGCTAGTACTCCTGCCGGACGAGCCTTTTTGTTTAGTTTCTCTCGCTCTCTCTCCCACATACGCACTCTCATTCTATTTCTCTCGTGCTCTGCTAGAGACATGGAACGGAAATTTCCACTTTTCCGCCTTTTCTAACCGGGTTGCGCCTTTGAACCCCGGGGGGGGGCGGGAAAAGTAAGTCAGAAGGCATATCAGGAAGCGGGCCAGGAACCAAAGTTTCACGCTAATGGCGTCGATGTCTTTATTCAACCGTACTCACTCAACCGTACATCCGCAGCAGCAGAATCGTAGCAGAAAGGACGCCTTCGAACGATTCTTTTCTAGTAGCCTTGAACGACATCCCGGACGACAAGGAGGATTACGGAATGGCTCCAATTGTTGATGATGAGCGATAGAAGAGCGTCACGATTGAGTACGAAGATTACGTTCCGATGTGGTGGCGCACTGGTGCACTACTGGTTGCGAGATGAATTATTGCAGCTTTCAACGAGTCGTATCCTTCATAACCGTTCGCTTTTCACCTCTTCCTGGCTTTTTCCGTTCCGGAACGAGGGCGACTTTCAAACCACTTGTTGCATGCCTTCCAATGTTTTTGGGCGATTCACTCGCCGGTTGGGTGAAGATGAAGCGAGGAAATCTTAAAAATCACACCGATTTCACAGTAAAATATGTCAGTGTGCTTTCTTATCTTACGCTCCTTTATCGGGTTGGCTGACAACATCGACACATTGGCTGAGAGCAATTCTTGAGAGTGTGCGAAGTGGTTGAACAAAGAAAATGACCCTATTTCCCTTTTTTCCTCCCGCTTTCGCTGTCGCTTGTGCTCCATTTGGAGCCATTTTCCATTTTCCACCGTTCAACAGGTTGACTTTTTCATCTTTTCTACTTACTCCCCACAAGGGTGGGAGAGTATGGCAAAACATGAAAACCCGCAAAGAACTGAAAAGTCTGTAAGTGTGCGTATGTATTTTTCATTTTTTCTTCTCAATGGATGGAATTATGATGCGGTGTTTTTCACACTCTGTTTGACGCTCTGTTTGACGCTAGAGGAAATGGACCTCAAAACGTTGCACAGCGAAATGGTTGGACACAATGTCCGTGAGGATGAAGGGGCTTACAAATAATTCTTCCACCCAGCTTTGTTAGAACACTTGACGTACGCAAAGATGGAGAAATGCATTAGGAGCTATGGCCTCTGGAAACGCGTCGACAACTAATGGAGTGGAAAGTGTTTCATCGATAGTATTAGCATTAAAATGGAGGGTTATAGTCGACTTGTCGAGGATTTTAAGATTGTTGTTGTGGGAATTTAACAATGGACAGTCCATAACCTTATTTAGTATTTTTCAGCGTTCACTTTGAGATATACCGCCATACTGTAGACCAAAAATAAATGGACGAATAAGTTTAGTACATATCAGGTTGAACGCCTTCGTTTATGCAATACGCATTACATTTTTGGACAATTCGGAAGGACAACACGGGAATTTCATTTTGTTGCTAAGACATTACACTTGATCCTAGCAATTGTTACATTTATTGACCGTTTCGTATTGTGGTAAGGAAGATAAATCATAAATCAAATAGTTCAACATCTCGATCGCTTCCTTAAGACACAGTGCATTCCGACTCGGAAGGATCTACGCATTCTTGGGCGGCCTCGCTGAACCACAATCCGGACTGGCAAACGGAAGGATAGCCGGTTTGGTTTACACACACGTAGAACTGGGTGCATGAGTAAGGGCTGGCAACATACCGGCCGTCCGGTTGTCCATCGCAAATACCCCCCGTGGGTGGTGGCGTAGTCGATGGTTCTAGCGTGCAGTCTACATTCTCCGGATCGTCACAGTCTTGCAGCTCCTCGTTAAACCACAGTCCAGGTGGACAGAACGAAGGGGACCCGACCTCATTCAGACAGGTGTAGAAAAGCGAACAGCTAACCGGACTTGGTACGCGCACACCATCCTCGATGTCGTTACAAACTCCCGGTGTGGGCACGGTGGTGACCGTGTCGGCACATTCCGCCTCGTCGATCGGCACACAACGCAACAAATTGCGATCGAACCAGGTTCCACCGGGACACTCCAGAGAGTATGGATACATGTTAACGCATACGTAGTAACGGCTACAGTCGAGTGGGTTCGGAACGTATGTGCCGGCGGGGACATCCACACAGATACCTTCAATCGGCGAGGGAGTCGTAGTGAGCCCGTTCGGGCAGTCGACCTCTGTCGGACTGGCACATGTTTGACGTGATTCATCAAACCACAGACCGGCTGGACAAATCTGCGGGAATCCAACCTGTTCGACGCAGATGTAGAAACGGTTACAGAACACCGGATGGAGCACCTGCACCGAGTTGGTCTGTCCGGTACAGATACCGTCGGTCGGCAGTGGAGGTGGTAGAACATCATGTACCTCACACTGCACGTTCTGCACAAAGTCACACAACTGTCGCCGATAGTCGAACCACTGATCGTTGGGACAGATCATCGGGTAGGGGATACCGTTAAAGCACTGATAGTAGCGATAACAGAAATCATCATCCGGCACGAACGACAAATCTTCAACACCGGCGCAACGATCCCATGGTGAGGGAGCGATCGTGGTCGGCGAAAGTGGACACTGGACGTTTTCGGGTAGATCACAAATCTGACGATCATCGTCGTACCACAGCCCATCGGGACAGATCTGCGAGTAACCGATCTCGTTTACGCACAAGTAATATTGGTTGCAGAAGTTCCAGTTGCGAGTGAATCGTCCATCTGCCACATCTGTACAAATCTCTGGAGTAGCCACCGGTGGGCCGGGTTGTCCAGGGCGCAGGAAGCACGGTACATTGCTGGGTGCATCACACACCTGACGCTCCTGGTCGAACCACAATCCAGCACGGCAGATCATCGGGTACGGTATCGATTCCTTACACTGGAAGTAGCGGTAACAGTAGAACTCGTTCCGCAACAATCCACCCTCGTCAACGTCATCACACAGCTCGAATGGATCCGGCGTGGTGACGGGCGGTACCAGCGGACAGTACACCTGCGCAGCCGGTCCACAACGTTGGCTCTGTGCGTCGAACCAAAGACCCTCCGGACAGAGCAACGGATAACCGATCTCATCCACACAGATGTAGTACTGATTGCAGGCACGCGGATTCAACACCATCTCACCATCGTCAGCGTCATTGCAGATGCCGGGCGTGGCTGGAACTGCTGGTGGTGAGGGATTAACAATACAACGGACGTTCTCCTGATCATCACAACGTTGCGTCTCTTCATTGAACCACTGCTCTCCGGGACAGATCAATGGATAGGGACGTCCATCGATGCACTGGAAGTAGCGATAGCAGTAGTACTCGTTGCGCACGAAACTGAAGTTAGGCGCCACGTCACACTGTCCCCATGGATGGGGCGCAATCGTGGTCGTTGTTGGTGGTCCCAGATTACAAGACGTTTCCGCTACGAGAAGACACGTCTGGGCGTCCTCATCGAACCACATGCCGGGTGGGCAGACCTGTGGGAACCCGATCTGATCCACGCAGATGTAGAATTGATTACAGCTGAACGGGTTCGGTACTTGGATCGAGTTGGACACACCGTTGCAGATACCGGCAGTTGGTGGTGGACGTGTCGGTGGCTCTGTGATGATGCACTCCACTTCATCATGAGGACGGCATTGTTGGCGACGATCATCGAACCACTGATCACCGGGACAGATCATGGGGAAGGGCGATCCATTGACGCACTTGAAGTACCGATAGCAGAAGGACTCGTCGCGTACGTACGCATTGTTCGGGATGCCAATACACGGTGCGTACGGGTTCGGGGTGGTCACAGGACGTTCTGGAGCTAGCCCACATTCGATTGTGCCCGCTTCCGAGCAGGTCTGCCGTTCGACATCGAACCAAAGACCGGGCGGACAAACTAAGCGCCAACCGATCTCGTTGATACAGATGTAGTACTGATTGCAGTACAGCGGATTCCCTTCCAATCGTCCATTTGGTGCATCGTTACAGATGCCAACGGTTGGGGGTGGTTTCACCACTGGTGGAGGCGTAACTTCACACTGGACGTTCTGCTGTATGTCGCAAATCTGACGCTCTCTGTCAAATATCAGATCACCTTCGCAAATCATCGGATACGGTGTGCCATCGATGCATTGATAGTAGCGATAGCAGAAGTTCGGGTGGCGCACCAATCCGAAACCCTCCACACCGTTACACATCATGTAGGGATCGTAGGGTGGTGGTGTCGCACCATGTGGACACTCAACCAGTAGCGGCGAGCGACACGACTGTGTATCCTCGTCGAACCACAGGCCCGTGGGGCAAATTACCGGGACGCCGATTTGGTCCGAGCAGATGTAGTACTGGTTGCAGAAGCGAGGATGCAGTACCAAACGTTCCTCGATGATGTCGTTACAGATGCCGGGTGTTGGCCTAATGGTCGGCGGTGGTCCATCATCAATTTCGCACTCCACATTACGGTAGTCGGCACATCGCTGCAGGTTCACATCGAACCACTGATCAGCTGGGCAGATGAGCGGGAACGGATAGCCATTACGGCATTGATAGAACTGGTAGCAGAAGAAATCGTCCGGAATGAATGCAAGGTTTGGTACATCGTCACAAGGGTTCTCCGGACGTGGTGGCGGTAGATCCGGTCCGAGCGTGCAGTTTGTCAATCCCGGGGTGGTGCACGTCTGTCGAGCCTCATCGAACCACATGTTCAGCGGACAGTACTTGGACCAGCCGATTTCACCGACACAGACGTAGTACTTATTACAGGCAGTAGGATTCGGCCGTTGCACATTGTTGGGCGCGTCGTTACAAATGCCAGCCGTTGGAGGAGCTGGCGTACCGGGGCTCAACTCACACTCCACATTATCTGGCTCATCACAAACGTCGCGTTCAGCATCAAACCACAGCCCTTCGGGACAAGTCATCGGGTATGGGAATCCATTCACACACTGATAGTACCGGTAACAGGCATACTCGCTGCGTACTAGCGCAAAGTCAGGCTCGTCTCGACAACGGGCCGCTCCTGGACGTCCATGCGGGCAGCTAATATCGGCTGGATCGCCGCAAATCTGACGCGTCTGATCGAACCACAGTCCCACCGGGCACATGATCGGGAAGCCAATCTCACCGACACAAAGATAGTACTCGTTGCAGAACAGCGGATGCAGCACAAACTGGTTGTCCGCGACGTCATTGCAAATGCCTGGGGTCGGTGTGACTGTCGGCGGACGGTCCTCCAACTCGCAGGTTACATTGACTGGATCATCACACACCTGACGCTCCTCATCGAACCACTGATCATCGGGACAGCGCAATGGATAGGGATTACCATCAATGCACTGATAGAAGCGGTAACAGAAGAACTGATTACGAATATAACCAAAATTATCCACACCTTCACAGCGTGCTTGTTGTCCGTTGGCGACCGATACGGTGACCAAGAGGAGCACGGCAGCAATCCACAGAACTGTAAAAGAAAATGCTACAGTATAACATAACTATACGAGCACACACGCACACTGGACATTTCTCAGGAGATCCGGTACCACTTACCTTTAGCACTCATTCTGCTTGAGATATTTTGTCCGAAAATCGCTAGCCTTTGAAGCACTAGCGATTACTGGAGTGTCATCTTCAATAGTCACCGCTTAAATAGTGACCAGATAATCAAAGACCCCAACCCCCCGTATAGGCTTATCGCTGATAGACCCGTATCGTGGATGTAATTTAACCAGCGAAATAGACATCAGATACAGATATCGTAGGATATGGGGACCGACAAGTAATCCTCGACCTTGAGAACCAACAAAAGAAAGGTACCGAGCTGGTGCACTTCCACTTGTACGACTTTCAACATCTGCGAATCTTCGATTGCACTTTAAGGTTCGTTTTTGCACATCCCGTCTTACAAGCTAGCAACTAGTAACATCGGAACTGGACATTACATAAGATGCGGTAAGCGCTAGAAAAGCTTGGAATGACATACATAAATGAAGTGTCCGAGAAAAAATCACAAAACAAAACTTTTGGCAATTGACCATAAAGATAAAATACATGGGTTCCCAGTATCAAACCGAGGGTGGTCATCATTACCTGTTTCAAATCTACCGGGAAAGATGGATTTATATGACTCTTGTGTGGCGGGAACTGCTTTAAAGATCTATCGATTGTGGATTATCTTTATGGTGCTCCAATAGAAGCAGATGGACCGCAGTGAAGTCATCGATAAGTGAAGTGAATGCGAATTTCAACTACATAACGTTGCTCGTTTTTGTTACGAAGGGCCAGTTTTGGTTCATTCCAAAATTCTTACTACGATGACTTGTTAGCGCGTTTACCAATGCATCATGGGCAACATGTGGTTAATGATTTAACCCCACACGTGAACATCGTAACATCTTTTATTATCTGGCACTATTCGGGAAATTGTGACGGATTTTGAATCTTTTGCTGGTTGCGCTACAATGGCAAACTACGAGAAAAAACACTCTCTATGTAGTGTTGCTCCGAAACGAGCCTCCAAAATGGACACCGGGAAACACTCACGCCCAACCAAACGAGACGGCAAGGAACGATAATCTCCTGCATTTCAGTTGGCAGGTTAGCCTAGGTTACGGCATTTTCAACAGCCTTCATCCCTTTATAAATTGCCCCCATTCCGGTGACCATCAAGAACGCTCGTAAGATGGTCGCATTTCATGCTCAGCAAAAAAAGGAAGGAAGGGAAGCTAGATGACATTAAGTCCCTGTTATTAACTCCCGACATTCTCCGCTTTCTCCGTGTGCTTACGACAGGGGCAATATTGTACCTAGCGAGTGGAGTACGATAGTCGCTGAGATAGACGGCCCGCGTCTCGTACGAATCCTTCGTCGGATTAAGTCAATAAAAAGAAAGGAAATAATAATGCTATTATGGCCATCGTCATAGCATCACTTTCCGTGAAGCTTTTGCCGACGATATTGGCACAGTTTTGGGGGCGAGGGAGAAGAATGAGACCTAATGGGAGTTCCCACGACAGGGCAACAGGAGCAATCTCAACAATCCTTTGGGAATTCATTGTTCAAGCATCTTCATGTTATTATTGTATTTTCTTCCTTTCCCCCAGGTGCATTCCTGGTACCGTACGGGATTATGTTGCTGGTTGGTGGCATTCCACTGTTCTACATGGAACTGGCGCTCGGTCAGTTCAATCGGAAGGGAGCCATCACCTGCTGGGGTCGGTTGGTGCCACTGTTCAAGGGCATCGGGTACGCGGTCGTACTGATTGCGTTCTACGTCGATTTCTATTACAACGTGATCATCGCATGGTCGTTGCGATTCTTCTTCGCCTCCTTCACCGATAGTCTCCCGTGGACGCACTGCTCCAACCCTTGGAACACGGCCGAGTGTAAACCGTTCGGGTTCACTAACAGTTCAACGGTGGTTAATCGAACGGGAGCTTTGGCGACAAACGTCACGGCCACAGTCACTACCACCATTAACGACACGAAGTTCGCATCGGCTGCCTCGGAGTATTTTAAGTGAGTATTAATACCCTGGTACTCAGGTGATCGCATGAATACTAATTTGCTGTTACCACACATCAGTCGCTATATCTTGGAGCTGGACAAGAGCGAGGGCATACACGATCTCGGTGCCATCAAGTGGGATATGGCGCTCTGTCTGTTGGCCGTCTATCTCATCTGCTACTTTTCGCTCTGGAAAGGCATCAGTACATCCGGGAAGGTGGTCTGGTTCACGGCACTGTTCCCGTACGCCGTGCTGCTGATTCTGCTCGTCCGTGGTATCACACTGCCCGGTTCGGCTGAAGGTATTCTCTATTATTTGCGACCTAACTTTGACGTCATCTACAATGCGGAGGTATGGGTCGATGCTGCTACACAGGTGTTCTTCTCCTTGGGACCCGGTTTTGGAGTGCTACTTGCGTACGCTTCCTACAACAAGTACCACAACAATGTATACAAGTAAGTTCTGCCATTCGGGGCTTTAGATCGATTAGTTGACGCAACTTCGTTCTCCCTTTTCAGAGACGCCCTGCTGACCAGCTTGATCAACTCGGCTACTAGCTTTGTTGCGGGATTCGTAATTTTCTCCGTGCTTGGCTACATGGCACACGCCAGCGGACAGAGCATCAAGGATGTGGCTACCGAGGGACCAGGCTTGGTGTTTGTGGTGTATCCGGCAGCGATCGCTACCATGCCCGGTAGTATCTTTTGGGCACTGATTTTCTTCATGATGTTGCTAACACTCGGACTAGATAGCTCGGTAAATGTCACTGAACTGAAATGTCTACAATTGAAGGATTTCTTTCACACGGTGGTTTTTTATGTGGTCTTTCAGTTCGGAGGATCAGAGGCGATCATCACGGCACTAAGTGACGAGTTCCCGAAGATAGGACGTAATCGAGAGATTTTTGTGGCGATTCTATTTTCGCTATACTTTGTCGTTGGTTTGGCGAGCTGTACGCAGGGAGGATTCTACTTCTTCCAACTGCTCGATCGTTACGCGGCCGGTTACTCTATACTTATAGCAGTCTTCTTCGAAGCCATCGCTGTATCCTGGATTTATGGTGAGATTCTGGTGAATGAATCATCAACAAAATACTTGCCTTACCTCGTGCGCTCTTGTGTTTTTAGGGACGGAACGGTTCTGTAACGACATTAAGGACATGATTGGCTTTGCTCCCGGTATCTATTGGCGTGTTTGCTGGAAGTTTGTCGCACCACTGTTCCTGCTGTTTATCATCATATACGGACTGATCGGACACGAGCCGCTCAGCTACGAGGATTACGTGTATCCATCGTGGGCAAACGTGCTCGGATGGTGTATAGCGGGCTCGTCGATGATCATGATCCCGCTGATGGCTAGCTATAAGCTTATTGTCACACCGGGAAGCTTCCGGCAGGTACGTATCCTTCCTCTTCAAATGTTCGGCCTAACGACTAACAATGATATTGGTATTATTTTAGCGCATGAAGACGCTGACCACTCCCTGGCGCGATCAGCAGTTAGCCGTCAATGGAGTATCGATCGAACCGGCACAGGTTCGCTTGACGCACTCCGACGAAGGTGAAGAGGTTTGAGTGCGTACGCGATTCTACGGTCCGCGTTTCAATATATACTTCGTGTGAGACCCGTGTGAGGCGCTCCTACCTCGTACTCCGTACTCTGTAACCCGTTGTTTCCAACGTGTGTGGGCTATAATTTTCATTTTGTCGTCGCTCCTATCTGCCCTTCCAAACTCTGCTCTAGATACTAAGTGTTATCTGCCACTTGCAGATCATAGTGACCGTCGTCGCTGGTAGATTTCCTGCTAGGATAGATCGAATGTATACTGATGTAATCCAGATCCAGTTCGGTTAATGGCAGTGATCGCAACATATAGAGATGCTGTAGCACAACCTCTCACGTTCTCTCCTTGCTGAGTGAAACACATCTAATGCTGTATAGGATAATATGAGGCACGATAGTAATCGAAACACGTACAGATATAGCTAGTGGGTAGTAAGACGATTTACACCCGCAACCAAGATTGCTGAACACTTGTACATAAGCAGCAACTCTGAAACACACGTTGAAATGCGGGACAATTTTGCAGCCGACTTCGAGCAGGATGGCCACCAGAGCCTCCAAAGGTCCAAACTGTAAAGAGACTTTACTCGGAGTCACTATCCGTGAGCCGATAGAATTACTGATACAACTAGCTTTTGCAAACATGTGTATATCTGCTTCTTCATGTATGCAAACTAATCTGCTAGACGTTTCCTTCTCCGTTTTGATAAGTGTTATGTTCCTGTAAAAAGAAGCTCCACACTCGAGTGGTGTGTATTTTAATATTGTTTTGTTCTACAACAACATAGTTCCATGTTTCCAACATAGTTCTTCTTAACCTGTTGCAGTCGAGAAAGCGGAAAGCAGCTAGCACATTATTGTTGATAGAGTAAAATGCAAACTGTATAATCATCTTTATAAAAAGTTACGTGAATGATAGAACATTTATCAGCGATATGAAGGACAGTACGTCCTAGAATGCGAAAAGGCGAAGAAAAGGGAGGCCATAAAGCGACCTAAAACTCGATACTGCTTCATGCCAACATACCTTTATTGTCTGCACATCGGCAAACATATGGAAAAACGATCAGATTCTCCATCGTTAGCTACACCGTCCGGAAAGCTTTCATTCGAGAGGAGCTTTCACACAGCCATAAAGCTCACCTTGGATGGTAGATGGTTGAACTTTTGTTTTCCGCGTTTGCTACGCGATGTCCTTGAATGTTGGGATGGATTCTCCAAGGTATTCTTCAGTAACGGAGTTTAGAAAGAGCTTAGACAAACATCTTAGAAATAAAAAGATAAAGCTGCTTGGCGAGATGCTAGATAAGATTAAATAATTGCACACCTGTTGAAATGAACACATTAAACAACAAAAAAACTACAAAATAATACAACATTACTGTAAAAGACATCGCCAACTGCAGATTTGCTTTTTGCTGGATAGCTTTTAACACGTAGAACCATAGTCCCGCAAAATGTTAGACAACCATATCAAAAACACCAACGACTTTTTTTCTGAGCTGATCTGCCCGACCGGGCACGAGGTTAGTTTGTTGGTTCGTTTTGGCGCACGTCCCCCCAGACAGCCATTGGGGAGACGTGCGGAAAAGTTGCCAACCGGGTACCGAGATCGGGCAGTGGCACAGAAAAATGTGTTCCCCATTTTTTTCGTGTACAATAAACAAAAACGGTGAAAAGATCGAAAGAGGAAAGCAAACAGTCACAACGAACCGTACGGAGAGCGAGAACATAAGAGGAAAACAAAAAATCTAACAAAATAGTAGCATAAACATGACGGGATAAAATCGAATTTAGTATTAGCATTGTACTTCAAACAATACCGAATCGTTTCAGTTGAGAATGCAGATTAACAATTCGCTGTGCATGAGTGAAATAGTTTAAGTGCGCGGGAAAAGTGTGAGTGAGATCAAATGGAAAAAAGGAAGAAATGGAAAATCGTTATTTGCTTGCATGTTACCGAACCATTGTGCTACCAGGCAGAGGGACATAAATTTGATCTGAAATTAGTTAATTTCCATTTCATTGTTTGTTGGTTTGTTTTTTCTCGTCTCTTTCCGCTTTCGAATGTTCCCGCTGCGTAGTTGTGAGCTTTTAAAATATCCTTTCTGTGTGGCATTACCAGTGCCGAACACGTTTGATTCTAATCAATAAATTTTTATTTGACAGTTACGATGGAGCAGTGTTATAATTAGTTAAGTTAAAGAAAAAAGAGATGCTTTCGGATGCACTTCCTATGAGGAGACGAACAGAGAGAAAAAAGAAAAACACACTTACAAGTTGTATAAGACTTTAATATTCTTCATGTATGTATATTCCATTACGTTCTAGCGTACGTTGGTTGTTTTGTGTTTTATTGTATATTTCAGCATAAAAGTATCATACGCGGGTTCAAAAATACTTCAAAGACATTACCTCTCGAGAGCATTCGTTCGCACAGGGAAGTTTACCCTTTCGTACCTCCCCATCCCTCCCTCCCCTAACCCTCAAAAGCGTGCAAAGCACTTCTATTATATATCCTTCTCACAGCAGAAAACAAACACACCAAAAAACAATAACCATTTCCGTGAAGCTTTAAGCTTTAAGCGCACTCCGGCCAGAAAACTCCCACCAGACGTCGTCACACAAACGTTCGTTGCGTCACCAAATTCAACAATCTGTCCAACTTTAACCGGATCTCTACGCTTGTGCAACCTTTTTGCAGTGGCTTTTTTGAGTATCAAACGCAATTTGTATGTTTTTTTTTTTTGTTGGTCAAATTGATTTCCATTCCATCACTGGTTTAGCTGTACTTGTTTGTTCGTTTTACGATTAAATTCTGATTTGTTTACGACTGTTTCACATCAAATACACAGTAGCAATGGGGATGTTGTTTTTTTTTTCTTCAATTTTTTGTTTGTTTGGTTGGATTTTTCATTTCCTTCTACATGTATAGCCACAGGTATATGCGTAAAAAAACTAGTTTTCCTTTTTTTGTTTTTCTTTTAAATTCCAAATACAAACAACAATTTCTCCATTCAAATATCGGTGGCGTGCGCCACAAACATGTAAATTCGTCAAACTGAAGCCTATGCAATACTTGTAATGTATGTTTACGGTTGTAAATTGGCAAATACCGGTTAAGAAAAGCGTGCCCCAAAATTCAACGGTGAAACCGATTCAACATTACAAACACCGCCCAACACACACTCCTTTACAAAGTGACTGAGACGTCATACCGCACATTCGTTTCCGTCAGTTTTTTGTCAATTTCACTTAGCTTTAGTGGACACTAATACTTCCACACGTCTGGAGCACTCGCCCCGCAGAGTACCCGCACACTTTGGATTATCGTTGTGTTTCTGTCCTAGGCTCGCACGGACCTAGCCGTTGCTCTACTGTACTGAGCAGGAATGCCTCTTGAGATAGTACTTGGCGGAGTTGGCCCGTGCTGGGTTGGTACCGCCAGTATAACTCGGTAGTGACTTTCGACGACGACGTACGGCAGGGCTCAGGTTGTACTCAATGTTGGCCTGTCGGAGCAGCTGCTTGAAGACGGTCAGGATGCCTTCGTTGTTCTTTGCCGAACACTCGGCATATCCGCAGCCCCATTCGAGCAGTGCCCGGGAACGTGCCACCTTAAACGGGATCTGGCGCTGTTCTTCAGGAACGTCCGCCTTGTTGCCAACGATCACGATCGGTACTCGGGTGCCACGTACGGAGATGATCTGGTAAAATATTAAGAACACGTAAGACATCTCTTGCAACAAACATTAGAGGTCAGGAAAAAAACAAACCAACCTGTTCACGCAATCGTTCCACCTCGTTCCAGGTTTCCTCATCGTCCACCGCATACACCAGTATAAACGCTCCACTCGTGTTGATCGACAGGGCACGCATGGCCGGAAATTGGTAGGAACCGGACGTGTCCAAAATGTCCAGCGTCAAGCTCGAACCGTCCGGCAGCTCGTACTCGCCGCGATGCATCTCCTCGATCGTTTGCTTGTAGCGTGACAGATACTTCTCGTACAGGAACTGGGAGATAATGGATGACTTGCCAACACGAGCGGCGCCCATCATCGTTACCCGGTGACGTTCCTTCTTGACCGTGGCCGGTGGCGACGACGGCAAAGCTCCATCACATCCAAACAGATCGTCATCGGCAATCGAAGCTCCTGTGGAGACACCCGCCGAGGACGAGGATGTGGAGGTGGATGCCCCAACGCCACTCTTCGACGAGCGGCTGGAGACGATCGATGGTATCCGTAGCCGGTGGCAGGTGCCCGGCATGGCGTCGAGAAGCGCAATCGTGTCGAAGTGAGCGCACTGAAGCGCTGTCTAAGAAGCAAAAAAAGTGCGAAAGAAGAACCCTGAAATGGCAAGACGTTCGTTAGTGGAAGTTCCTTTAAAATGTGCTAAAATTATATTCTATAGAGTTCGTTAGTAATTAAATTCCGATTCTTATCTGCCCCGTAACCTTTAACAACTTGCATTCGAGCACCAGATCAGAACCCAAATGCACCACGAAGACCCGCTCCCCTCCTTCCCCATAGCAACGACCTGTATGAAGTCCTACAGCTATTCAATTCCAACATGGGCACACCTGTTCGGTTCCTGCGGTTTCCCAAAAAAAAGGAAAAAAAGAGTCCTTTTATCAGGTACATATCACAAATCTGATACTGCGACTCCCACGACGGTTTGGATTTGGTATTGTGTTGTGCCAGCTTTTACAACACTCATCGCCAACAACATCGCAGCTTCCATCAAGAGTGAAATGGAAGACAGAAGCGTTTCAGACATTCAACCTTAAGAAATAGATATCCTTCTGCTTTCTTGAGGACATTTGCTTTCCTTTTCTTTTTTTTTGGTTTCTGCTTCGCCTATCTGTCGTTTGGATTTGTTGGGAGGTTGTCGACTGGGGTGATTTATTTATAGCTGCTTATAAAACAAACCTCAAGCCGACGGTAAGAACTGTGACGGATATAGACGACAGACGATAGAATGCTGCTTGAGAAAAGGTAAAACACAACCACTTGAACGAACGAGCGAAATCATGGTCCTTCAAAAGGGAAACTCTTAACAACTTGGTATTGTGTGTGTTGCTTGCGAATTACAATTACGAGAAGTTCTCATTACACAAAAACTGCAAGGGTCTAACCAGTTGCCAAACTAGATCAAGAGACAGGGTCCGGACCTGCTAATGAGAACCTTGTTCCTAATAAAGTTTCAAAGTTTCTCGAACTATAACACTGTTTCTCAAAAATGTGAACTTTGGCACAGTTGTCCAGACTTACTACAGCCTTTCGTCTGCAGGAAAGTAAAAAGTATGTACAAAGATACAAATTGCAAACCAATCGGAACGTACGCCACTATTCGAGAAGGCATTTCGAGTAAATGGAATGGAATGGACGCAATAACCAGCTTGTTGATGTTGGCCATTACAATGAAGAATGTGTTCCATCTTGGCAGTCGGAAAAGTTTGCGTTCCCCGTTCTCCCTCCGCCATCAGTCCAACTTCCAATTGAAGATGGGTCTCTGTTTCGTTGTTTAAATATCGCAGCCTTTTTTGCAAGCGCCCATCGATGATTTGATGCTGGCTGGATTTCCGGTCGTTTGAAGTCACTTTGGAAGACGAAATGAACTGCTAAAATGGCGTAGGCTACCGACCTTGAGGCGGAGCACGGTACAGGTACAAAAGGTGTGGCTATACTTTAAAAGGATTCCCTCTCGTTCGTTTCCTTCCGAGCCGTCCGAGTTGAGGATAAGCAAACGTCCACATTGACATTGCTTCCATAAGCGAAAGAAGCTTGTGACATTTTGAAGCCTTATTTCCATACCCTGCATCTTCCGGAGTTCGCGTTAAATTACTGTCCCTTGCCATTTCTTTCTCAGCTTCGTTTATAGATGTTAGGAAAGCAACACAGGTTCATCTGTTTTTGCCGACCCATCAGCCGTTCCGTTTTGAAAGCATTGGATAACGCCCGCGCGAAATTCAAGGATTTTTCCACCAGGTTGCGAAAATCCGATTAATCCGTTCCACTTATACAATTTTGATCGGCTGCTGCGGGGTTCTCTGGCCCGGCTACATTCGTTCAAGGGCCATCATACTATCCCTGCGGGACAATGCGAACAGAAGAAGGTTTCGCTGTTGCATATTAGATTGGTAATGGTTTGGGGCTATTTTCTTGGCGCTCAAATCCTTCCATTCGGCTCCGGTGTGCTGTACGCAATATTTGTCTGCTTTATGATGCATTCCATTCGGTATAGTTACTATGATTGTTACATTGAACGGTGTACGATTTCCAATGAAACGTGCAAACCCCCTCAAGCTATCCCGCGGCCCCGATAAACATCAAAAGCCTTCCAGAAGAATGAGAGATTTTATCCGGATTGTGGATTGATGACTGGAGTTTAGGTTGATTTTATTTGTAAAAAATTGGTATGAAAAAAGAGATTTTTTTCCTTTTGATTATCTAAGTACACAAAATAGCTTACAAACTGATGAACAATTGTTAATTAAAAAACATTTGTATGTGTATTGCATAGCTGTAGGCGCTTCGCCTTAATCTCTCTTTAAAAAACGCCTAAATTTATGCAATTAAAACACTAGAAAATAGTTGCAAGTTGATCATTTTGTCGCGTTTGTTATCCGTTGATCGTTTATTTGCTGATGAAATATCCAATTAAGTTGTTGACCTATATTGAATGTTGACACCTGCAAGAAACCTCCAAGTTTGTGATTCACCTTCCTTTCCAGGCCTTTTCCCAAACAGTAGAACTGCGACTCGTCTATAGGCACGTACGATCACAACAGAGTAGACGAAGGAAACCACAACCGAGCCACCGTTTTTTTTTTCTCCTCTAATCCCAATTGCCAATCAATAAACAAGCGCCACCTCGCTAAGTCAGTGTCCACGTGGCTACGAACGTGGTGGTTGCCTGTTTGGGAGGATGGAGTGTTTCCGACCGATCGTGAAGGACGTGACTTTTCAACGGTAAACACGCGCCATTCGTACGGATTGGCAAACGTGGCACAACTAGGGGATTGGGACAAACAATCGTAGAGGCAACTGTGTCAGTGTGCAATCAACAATTCACTTCCGGTGTATCTTATCATCCCCCCTCTGACTGGTCAGGACATTGTTTAAGATGTTTCTAGGAAAAAACATTAATTTCTTTGAAAAAAAAAACACAATTGTGATGCGTTGGTACGTGGCCAGCTGTAGGACACCCAGCGTGAAGTGGATTCCCAGGGCTCAGGACGTGCCAGGACTTACTCCTGGAAAATGGATGATTATCAGTAATAAGAGCGTTGATAATATGATCCAACAAACTTCATCACACGCATGCCTTCCTTCCCTCACACCTTTCTCCCACTTTCATTCGATAAAACAAAAAGAATATCTCGAGTTCATACACGTGTCGCTGCATCATATGCTTTCGACCGCAAAATGCACCACACGAATAAAGGAATATCTATCACCATTCCCTCACCCGGTGGATCACTGTTTTCCTAACCACTCAATATTCCATTCACACTGGCCACAGACCGGCAGACAGATAAGCACCATCATATTATGATAATAAAAATATTGAATAATAAGAAAAAAAGTGTCACAGCCACACCAGTAAAAATGCACCAGCGGCGACCGGAACCTGTTGCATCAGCTTCCGGGTTTCCGCCGTTGGACCGCATACCGATGAAGGTGAAGCAGATGGGCTGCATAATTTAAGCTGATTAAATTTCAAACCACGACACACTCACGGCTACGATGGTTGGCATGTTCTTCCTATTGTATCACCGGGGGCAAGTAGATAAAGTTTTATGTCCGCGTGGAAAATGCACCGCTTTTTCCGAAGGGGATCCTCTATCAACCGGAGGCAAGTGTATCGTTTTTCCCATATGCCTTCATGCTTTACCTACCATTCCCCACTCTCTCCCCCTCCGGCACGCATAACAATGGCGATTTATCGATGAGACCTTATCCATTTTGATTTGTGTGCACTGGCGCACGAACGACGGTACGAATCAAACGCACCATTGATGCTAATGCAGAGCAGCATTTTCCACTAATTAATGATTGTGTCGCTGTCGGGCTAGCGATGTTCGGGCGACCGCAGACATCACGCGGGCGACCGGGCAAACAATGGAGTAAAATGTGAAAATAATGTATTGTTGAGCTGTACCGGTTGTAATTTGTGGTTTATGAAATTGATATAACACGAGCAGAGTTGGATCATTCATTTTAATCACATAGTTTCTACATTGATTGAAGTCAATTCGGTAATTCTTGTTCGGGGGCTAAGGGCTAACAATGAGATTCGTTTTTTTTCTGATATATGTTTCATCATATTCAAGAAATTTAAAATAATTCACTTGCTACTTACTAAGTAGAGTATTTTTTCAAAAACAGTTCATAGCGTTTGCAATAGATGGCGCTAACGGATATAATAGGTTTTATCCATTTTTGGACAGTTAAGTACATTTTAGTACGCCTGAAATGCACATTTTAGTAGTTTTGGGTCAGAATGTGATTCCAAAAAACCATTCATTCAAAGTGATGTTGCACTTTTGCAAGCAAACTTGCTCAGGAAATACTCCTGCTTCCACTAAACACAGTATTAGTTGCTAGGAATTTGTTGCCTCGAGCGGAATTCATAACTTCCCATAAGCAGCTCGTGATTGGTTTTTGCCAAACTTCCTCCCGGGACATAGTTTTCCAATGAAATAACTTTCTTTACTACCGTGTCAGCGACAAATTCTTCCCGGTGGTATTCGTTATGACACGATGTCGCTTCAGGCGCGGTGGAGGAGTAAAGGAAAATCATCGACGAAACCAACCAGAAATGGTGCACACGATCACTCATTTTGCATGAACACAAAAGGTTCTTTCCCCCTTTCCCTTACGGCATATCCGGAAGAAATGGAGTAACAGGGCACCATTTATTATGTATGTCATAGCTGCCCGCATAGTTGGACGAAGTGGCGGTCCTGCTGAGCTAAACACTTTTCCATTAAACTGGACCACTTTCCGGGTGTGGGAAATATTGCTTATTTCGTCGTCGCACAGTTATGAGAAACATATTCCAGTGGCAAAATGCGAGGGTGAGTTCAAGTGGTCAAACTAACTAACTTCCCTGTCCACTCATAGGCCGTAGTAGTATTTGGGTTTCAATTTAGGTATGGATGTGACTATTAATCGCACGTAACTTGTGTTCGGTACATCTCGGGAGATGGATTATATTGAGCAATATTCACTGACCGTGTACGCAGCCAGTCGGCAAACGTATGCAGCCACATGCCGAGATGTGCTACATGAGTTTGCAATCAGTGTACAAGGGTGCCTGCGAAATGGGCCAGGATTCTTTCACGAAACGGGTCACGTCAGTCAGATGAGGCAACCTGCTCGTTCAAAGTAGGCCATGCCGTCGGGCACCACTGGAGCAAAGCGAATTCCATCGCATAGCGGGAACAAAACTGCAGTGGACCTGTGTTGTTGTACAACGCCATCTCAACAGTACAATTTACTGTCCCAAAAGCTGAAAGCTGTCTCCGTAGCATCCCGATTGTGTCCCCCGGAACCGAACTGGCATGATTAGGCTAGATTAGATTTCAGCGAATCCACGGAAAACAGCAAAACGGAAGTGACAACTCAACGGAAGAGTTGGGGAGGGGGTTAGGGGATGTGGCAAAATGGCGATGAAAGTGATGCCATCGTCACCGTTTCACTCGGTCGGTTTGGTGCGGTTACGGAAGATGCCCGGGTGAGAGAGAAAGAGGACGTTAGGCGATATCGTATATCGTCTGCCATCGGAACATGTTGTTATCGACGATAAGCGATTTTATTCGATAACACTCCGCACAGTGCAAATAGGGACGCAAGAGCGTTCGGACGAGAGTGCCCGTAGCGCTGTAGCTGTGCGTTGAGGTTAACCGGATGGAAGACCGGATCGACTCTCCTCGACCATCCATCACGACCATCGACATCGTCTACTTAGGGAAGACATAGTAGGATATTGCAAGCCATAGAACGCCTCCCAACCCACCCAAACACGCACACACACACACGCTGCTTGCGTCCTCCACGCGATTGTTTATTTATCACAATCAATAGTACTATAAACATGATTAATTCCACCGACACTGTAGCGATTGAATTTTTGTGTCTTTTTTTCCCTCTGTGTCTGTGCTTTCATCCAGTTTTACACGGTGTCTTATGGTGAGGAACGTGACAGGCACAATAACCTGCGTAAGCCATCATTCCAAAGTGATTAAAATGAAGGAAATTGATATCCCGATGGAGGCGCCTGGTACCTCTGTATGGAGGCGCCCGGTACCTCAGCAGTGGGAAATGTTTCAAGATGAACCAATAGTTAATAATTACTTCGATATTTGAGGAGTTGTTTTTATGAGAGCTTTTTGCTCTCATAACCATAAGGGCTTCATTGCCGTAGATGAATTTCAGTTTTTCCTCTTCACCGACCGAACGTCCAAATAGGAAAGTGGCGCAAGTTATTAATTTGTGCTCTTTTTAAACATTTCAATATTTCATTGGTTTCCAAAATGCTCGTGTGCAATAAAAGTGCTATAAGTGCTTGATATCCCCGTTTTGCTCATCTTTTTGCCAGCGATTGTCCAAAAACGGGGCACGCAGGGAAAAAGGGAACAGAGGAAAGAGAAAGATTTCCCTTAGGAGCAGAGTATCAGTACCTTTTAGGTTTTTTCCTTAGTTGTTTTTTTATTATTTGATTGCACGAAAGGTAACAGAATACTCATAGGATGAAGGCACAATCAATCTTGAGGAATGGAATGCTAGGAAATGCTGATAGAGTACGGTCTATCTGTCGGCACTGCTTTGTAAGCGAACATCTGTGCGAGTTGATGATGAAGTCGTTTTCCTTTATATTATACTTGCAAAATGGCGTTACCTGCGAATGAAACCTTTTCATCTTTTTTTTTTCTATTTTCTTTACCTTTTGAGTTTGATGTGTGCGTTTTTTTTTAATTCTTCTTCTTTAGTTCATCCCCTATTGATTGAGGTTAGGGTCTTCGTTACGAATTTGGCGAAAGCACCTGGACTCACGTGTGGTTTACAATTTATTTGACACACGTGTCTTTGCTTGTTGTGCAATTAATTCAATTTCTCCTTTTTGCAAATGATTGTTTAATGCAGCTTATTCATATTATTTCCGAGCATGCTTTACGAAAGCGAACATCTTTTCCAATCAAAGCCAATTCTCAGAACCAGAGAGAATGCTTTACTTCGTTTGATAAGGAATCTCTTGCGGTTTCCCATCGATAGCGTATTGGATATTGGGCGTAGCAAGAATCGTTTGTTTGACTTTATCCGATAACTTTTTTCTTCCCGTGTACGAGCTGGAAAACACTTTGGATACTTGAAAAAGTGAACGACCTGCCTGAATTGGCACTAAGCCAAATTTCTCCATCAAAGTACCATAACTCCATAACTTTCGAGTTTTAAAACAATTTTTCTCCACGGTTTACTTAACGAAAAAAGACACACAAACAAACCAGGGCGCAGTAAAAACATCGTACCACTTCCTTCCAAAAAAAAAGGGACATCCGGTCCTGGTTGGTTGGATTCCCGGTATCTGGACATCTTCCAGGATGCTAGCTCATGCGGGCTCAATAAAGGAAGAACCAAACGTTTGCTAAAGGCTTTGCCCGTTTTCCCCAAACAGTAGCAAAATCAACACAGACCGCGGACGGGTCAGACACTTCCAATGCATAGTGACGATCAACATCCGGCGACGACGGGACGGCTATATGCTTTCACAGAAAAATGAACCGCGTACCCTATTTTTACGGTACGGAGGTTTAATCTTTCGGAACAAGCGTTCATTCGCCACAAGGGACACAAGGGTTCCACATGGAGAAAAAAGTCCCAAAACGAAACGCAGGTCGAGCCTGACAATTAAAGTTTCAACCTTTACCTCTTGGCATTAGGTTGAACATGAGGGAAAGTTTTGGTAAAACCAAAAATTCTAATTTACTCCCGAGTGTGTTGGTACGCTTTTAATTATCTCTACAACAAGCGTATCATGTTTGAAGTAAAAAGGGAAGGTTCATCGTCATTGCAAGCGTAATTAAGTGAACAAACGTAAACGGTTTCTTTTTGAGCGGGGTTTTTGTTCAGACTTTCCTAAGCTAATAAACACCTTATAGGGAAGTGGCTTTTGCTCCCCCTTTTTTGGGGGGGGAAAACGCTAAAATTGCGTGAAGCTTTAGGAAATCTTTCTAAAGACAGTTTTCCGCACGAAAGCTCGAACCGAGAACTTGGCGACATTTGGAACAAATTTTGATGGAAAGTCAAAGAAAGGGTAATCACACTCTTAGAAATCACATTTCGCCACCCTTACACACGCATACGCACCAAAAAGTGGCGCACCCCAAAAGTAATCATTTCCATTTCCAGTCCAACAAACGTCTGACAGTTAGTTATCAAACAAAGCAGCAAACTGTTTACATCGAATGTTCGCCGAATCCCGAAAGGTGACTCCAAACGGTGCACTCTACATCTCCAGCGGATGCTAATGGATCAGATTTTATCGCCTTCCGAGAAATGAAGTAAGCTCGGTTATTCAACACAACACGCTGTACCTGATCTGTGTGAGGAAAAACTTTTCCCCACAGTTCGGGGTCGAAAAAGAGACAAATGAACGAAATTCGCATGCGTTTCTTACAAAATTTTGCGTACCGAAAAAAAACAACTAAAATGAACAAAACTTCATATTCATATCATGCAAATGGTGACAGAGCTTTTTCACCCGGTCTTGCTTCTTCTTAACGTAATGGGTTCCTACCTCGTTCCACCAAAAAAATGGGAAGAAATGGCTTAAGTATGCGTCTGCCAGTCGGTTTTCGGTTTGTTAAAGTGTTTTTCATTTTTCGTGGAAAAAAATGGAAATTTTTCTTGCGAAACATTGATCGCCAACAATCACCATCGCGCCATACCGTGGGCACACTTATATTGGTAGAATTATAAAGCTGCTGAGGGAAGGTTTTCCTGGAAGTTGTTTTACGTTTCGTTCTATATAATTAACACAGAAGCATTACTATCATTTC